>NW_009733982.1:0-3841 GCF_000703405.1 Apaloderma vittatum
CCTTAATAATAATAGAAATAATAAATAAGCCCCTCAGGGAGGAGGAGGAGGAGGGGGGTGTCTTCATTTGGTGGCTTTTCAAGTCGTCGTGGGGGTCAGGCGGGGCCCCCCCCGGCGCTGAGCTGCTCCTGCAGCCCCAGCAGGCTGTAGGCGATGCGCTTCTGGTGGCCCGGGAGCCGGACACCGATCTTCTGGATGTCCCTGGGGAGGAGAAATTTGGGGACGGGGAGGGGGGAAGAAAATGCCAGCTGGTCAGGGGGTGATGTCCCCACCCAGGGGATGTGGATCACCCCCAATCTGACACGGGTCGGGGGTTGGAGGGGATGGTGTGGGGACACCAAGGGGACACCATGGGGGCAGTACAGGCACACCAAGGGGACACCATGTGGATACTAAAGGGACAGTGTGGGGACACCAAGGGGATGGTATTGGGCACCAAGGGGACACCATGGGGACACCAAGGGGACATCATGGGGGCAGTACAGGCACACCAAGGGGACACCATGTGGATACTAAAGGGACAGTGTGGGGACACCAAGGGGATGGTATTGGGCACCAAGGGGACACCATGGGGACACCAAGGGGACATCATGGGGGCAGTACAGGCACACCAAAGGGACACCATGGGGATACCAAGGGGACAGGGCAGGCACACCAAGGGGACACCATGGGGACAGCATGGGGATACCAAAGGGACAGTGTGAGGACACCAAGGGGACAGTGCAGACACACCAAGGAGACACCATAGGGATACCAAGGGGACACCATGGGGACAGCAGGGGGATACAAAGGGGCCACCACGGGGATACCAAGGGGACACCAAGGGGATACCAAGGGGACACCAAGGGGATACCAAGGGGACACCAAGGGGATACCAAGGGGACACCAAGGGGATACCAAGGGGACACCATGGGGGCAGTACAGGCACACCAAGGGGACACCACAGGGATACCAAAGGGACAACATGGGGACACCAAGGGGATGGTATTGGGACACCAAGGGGACTCCATGGGGATACCAAGGGGACACCAAGGGGACACCAAGGGGATACCAAGGGGACACCATGGGGACAGCCTAGAGACACCAAGAAGACAACATGGGGACACCAAGGGGACACCATGTGGATACTAAAGGGACAGTGTGGGGACACCAAGGGGATGGTATTGGGCACCAAGGGGACACCATGGGGACACCAAGGGGACATCATGGGGGCAGTACAGGCACACCAAAGGGACACCATGGGGATACCAAGGGGACAGGGCAGGCACACCAAGGGGACACCATGGGGACAGCATGGGGATACCAAAGGGACAGTGTGAGGGCACCAAGGGGACAGTGCAGACACACCAAGGAGACACCATAGGGATACCAAGGGGACACCATGGGGGCAGTACAGGCACACCAAGGGGACACCATGGGGACAGCAGGGGGATACAAAGGGGCCACCACGGGGATACCAAGGGGACACCACGGGGACACCAAGGGGATAGTACAGGCACACCAAAGGGACACCATGGGGACAGCGTAGAGACACCAAGAAGACATGAAGAGGACACCACGGGGACACCAATGGGATGACATGGGGATGGTATGGCGTCACCAAGGAGATGGTTAAGGGACAGCATGGAGATACCATGGGGACGGTGCGGGCACACTGTGGGAACATCACGGGGACGCCATGGATACAGTATGAGGACACCACGGTGGCACACCATGGGGACAGCGTAGAGACACCAAGAAGACATGAAGAGGACACCACGGGGACACCAATGGGATGACATGGGGATGGTATGGCGTCACCAAGGAGATGGTTAAGGGACAGCATGGAGATACCATGGGGACGGTGCGGGCACACTGTGGGAACATCACGGGGACGCCATGGATACAGTATGAGGACACCACGGTGGCATTATGGGGACACCACAGAGATACCATGGGGACAGCGTGGGGACAGTATGGGAATGGAATGAGGACATCATGGGGACACCATGGATACCGAACGGGGATATCAAAGGAACACCACGGAGATACCACGGGGACAGCAGGAGGACACCAAGGGGACATCCTGGGGACACCATGGAGACTACAGGAGGGTACCATGGGGACAGTATGAGGGTACCAAGGGGGCAGTATGGGGATGCCATGGGGACAGTAGGAGAGTATCAAGGGGCCACCATGGAGATAGCCAAGGGGACACCGAGGGGACAGCACGGGGACTCACTCGCTGGTCATCTGCAGGACCTTCTCGATGGTGCTGTAGCCCGAGGCCATGAAGTGCTGCGTGTACTGGGGCATGCGGATGGACTCCAGCCACTCGGGGACGGAGCCGAAGGGGGGGACGCCGGGGGGGCCGCTGGTGCTGGGCAGCCGGATGGAGACCCTGGCGGGGGGGGCACGGCCACCGTCAGCGCCGGAACACGGACCCCGGAATGGGAGGATGCCGAAAAAATGGAGTGGGAAAGGAAAAATGCAAGAAAAAAAACCAACCTAAAATGTAAAAACGGAAGGATGCAAAGAAGAAGGATGCGAGAAATGCGAGAATGTAGAAATGAAACGGTGCAGGAAATGATGTGGAAATGGAAGGGTGCAAAAAAAAAAGAAAAAAAAAATGGAAAAAGGGAAAGGCGCAAAAATAACGAGGCAGAAATGGAAGGATGCAAAAAGTAATGGAAAAAGAGAAGGATGCAAAAAACGGCGCAGAAGCGGAAAGATGTAAAAGATGACGCAAGGGGAGGAGGGTGAAAAAGAACGGTGCAAAAAATTGGAGGATGCAAAACGCAACGGTGAAAAGGATGACGCGAGAAGGGAAAGATGGAAATAAACGACGCAAAAAAACCCAGAAGGTGCGACAAGCAGAACAAAAATGGAAGGATGCAAAAAAAAAAAAAATGACACAGAAATGGAAGGGAGCCAAAAATGACGCCGAAATGGAAGGGTGGAAGAAGGTAACGCAGGGATGCAAGGATGGGAAAATGATGTAAAAATTGGAAGATGCAAAAAAATGACGCAGAAAGGGAAGGATGCAAAAAAAAAAGATAGAAAAAAAGGAGGGAGGTGGGAAAAAAGGTGTAAATAGTGCAAAAAAAAAAAAAAAGAGCGAGAGGCGATGCAGCAGTGCCCAGCTGTGGAAAAAAGAACACAGAGATGTAAGACGGAAGGAGGAAAGTAGAAATGCAAGAAAAAATGAGGCAAGAATGCTACAAAAGCACAAAATGAGGGGAAAACACTGAAGGGGGGAAAAAACCCCTAAAATCCTGAAATGCAGAGAAGCAGACAAGAGTACGGGAATCAAAAACTCAGTTAAAAAAATGCAAGAGTAGGAAATAGCAAAATCCATTCCAACAGCACGGATGCCAAAAAGCACTAAACCAGCCCGAAATGGCAAAGGTGCAAGAAGCGAGGCGAGGATGCAAAGACGCCCAAAACAGCGTGGGAAGGCTGAAGTGAGAAAAGCAACACGAGGACGCAAAAGCTGGAAAAAGGAAAAAAAAAAAAAAAGACGTGAAAAGGGCATCAAAGAAGCAAAGAGCGACGCAAGGAGGTGCAAAACCAGCACGGAAAGGCTGAGCCACAAAAGGTGAAGCAGAAACGCCAAAAAAAAATTTAAAAAAATTACAAAGACACAAAAAAAAGGGCAGTGAGGACGCAGAGACGCGGAAGAATTCCCGGGTGCCGCGGGAAACGACGCCCGAAATGTTTTCAGGAAAACACACGAGGTGTGAGGGTGAATCGCGCCCCTTTTTTTTGTTGTTTTTGCCTTTTTGTGGTGGTTCCCCCCCCGTTTGGTGTCTCACCGCGGGTCGAAGTCGGCCAGGGCGCGCAGCGCCTCGGGGGCGCGGAT
>NW_009733982.1:4005-4340 GCF_000703405.1 Apaloderma vittatum
GGCGGCGCTCCTCGCGTAGCGCGAGCGGCCCTTTGGGGCGGCGGAAGGAGACGGGCGCTCACCTCGTGGTTGGAGAGGTCCCAATAGGGGCGCTCGCCGTAGGACATCACCTCCCACATGACGATGCCGTAGCTCCAGACGTCGCTGGCCGAGGTGAACTTGCGGTAGGAGATGGCTTCGGGGGCTGTCCAGCGGATGGGGATCTTCCCGCCCTACGGTGACAGCGGGGTCAACACCGCACCACCCCAAAAAAAGTCACCAAATCCACGGCCAGCCTTGGTGGCACTTACACTGGTGGTGTAGGTGGCTTCAGGGTCGTCTTCCAACACCCTTGA
>NW_009733982.1:4445-5238 GCF_000703405.1 Apaloderma vittatum
ATTCATGTTGGCCAAGTATTTCATGCCGGCGGCGATGCCCCTCAACATCCCCACCAGCTGGATGACACCAAATTCCCCCTCTTTTTCCTAGGGAAAAAGGGGAAAATCCGGCCTCGAATCGCATCTCTTGGCCCACCTCCCCTGATGGGTTTTGGTGGGCCCACCACCCAAGAATCCTTGCTCAGGGGTGGGATGTTGTCACCGGGCTTCACCTACCCGCAGGAACTTATCCAACGCGCCGTTCTCCATGTACTCTGTGATGATCATGAAGGGTTTGCCTGTACAAAAAATAAAAAGAGACCCAAAACAAGTCAAAAAAACCCCAAACTCCCCCCTGGATTGTTGCTCAAAACACCCTATTTTTATATAACAAGGTTTTGGGGATGTTTTGCAGGGAAATTGGGGGGGTTTTGGGTGTGGGCGGAGATAGGACTCACATTTGGAGACGACCCCTTCCAGGCGGATGATGTTGTGGTGGCAGAACTGGCCCATGATGGCGGCTTCGCTCAAGAAGTCCACCCGTTGCTTCTCCGTGTAGCCCACCTTCAAGGTCTTGATGGCCACCGGCACCTCCTTCTTGCCGCGCTTCAGGGTGCCCTTGTAGACCTCTCCAAATTCACCTGCTCGGAGAGGAAGCGGGGGGACATGCTTAACCCACCCACTCTGCTCCAATTTTGGGGTGTCTCAAGGGTGACGAAGCCACCTGAGGACCTACCGGCACCGATGACCTTCTGGCGGGTGATGGAGGAGGGAGGGATCTCAGTGGTGAACTTGAGCATGGCTTGGTTGGGGT
>NW_009733983.1:0-610 GCF_000703405.1 Apaloderma vittatum
GCTCCCGCCAGCCAAGGCCGCCCCAGCTCGCTCGTGCCTGGAGCTTCGGCTTTTTTGCTTAGAGCTGGGGAAGAGAGAGAAGGACCACGATGCCCAGGGGAAGCCGAGGAAAGCTGCCTTCCTGTAAGCCTGCACACTCCACCTGCCAGCACTTCCCACAACTAACACAACCAGCCTGCTCAGACCTGCACGTAAGCGAGGTTCTCTCTTAGCGAGGCAGAGACCTGTTTCTGCCTTCTGAGGGGGAAGCCACGGGAGTGACGGCTGGGTTCAGATCCTCTGAGGACACCTCAGCTCCAGGCTGCCCCTTCTAGCCCACGCTCGAGCGCAGTTTGAACAAAAAGCAGATGATGAGACAGTGCCAAAGCATGGCACCATTCCTCAGAGTGCAACACAAAACTCACCCCCCAGGGGATGAGCAGCGATGCTTTTTGACAGGTAGGGAAAACGCTCGCAATGTAACTACAAAGTGCTTAAAACCAACACACATTCCACAGCCTCCAGCACCACCCAGGCTCCCTTTGTCTGCAGGGCACTTCCCAGGGGTAAAAACTGCGACCAGGGATGGCGGGGGCTGTTGAGAGTGGAGCGGGCAGCCCCAGCTGGAAAG
>NW_009733984.1:0-204 GCF_000703405.1 Apaloderma vittatum
ACTGGGGACAGAAAAACCCTGAAGAATTGGAGTGTGTGTGGGGAAGCCTCTGCGTGGCTCTGAGCTGTTGTATTCCATCGGCTGGGCTCTGCTGGGTCACATTCCTTGGCTTTTAGCTCCTTTCAATTCGGTTTCGATTGTTTCGGCCAGATTTGTGCTCGCGTGGGTCCTCCCCAGCACCGCGGGGGAGCCCGGCGCCTCGGA
>NW_009733984.1:675-914 GCF_000703405.1 Apaloderma vittatum
CCCCTCCCGCTTTTCCCCGGATGCGGCAGCAGAGCCGATGCCAGGAACCCGGGGCCATCTGGAAACGCTCACGGACAGCAGCGAAGGACCCTGCTGGAGACAAAGCCCAGCATTTTGGCCAAGCCCAGGCTCTTTGCTGGAGGCTCCTGCTCTGCCCGCTGTACCCACAGCTGGGCTGGCTCACCGCTGGCCCCTCTGCCGCCACGACACCCCGGGGAGGGCAGGGATGCACCTGCTGG
>NW_009733984.1:1500-1705 GCF_000703405.1 Apaloderma vittatum
GCAACACACGAGGTGACAGGGGAGCAGAGGGTCTGCAGGGCTGCTTCAGCACAACTTGGCGTCCGTCATCTTCTCGCCTCTAGCGGCTCTGGGGCTCTCCCCATCACAGCCCAGGGCAGCTCTCTGGGCACGCAGCCGCCCCCTCAGCCAAATAAAACGTCTTGCTTGGCTGGTCCCAGTTTGCAGTCCACTGGCGGAAGCTTTC
>NW_009733984.1:1874-2100 GCF_000703405.1 Apaloderma vittatum
CAGAGGATTACCGTGGCCCTGGAGGGGTAATCCCTCGACACGGACGACAACATTTGGCCCGAGACATCCAGGGAGATGCAGAGAGAGCAAAGAGCAGAGAGTTCGGCCCCAGATTTTTTTGATTCCCGATGGATCACCGTGCAAACAGAGCTCTGTGGTCTGTGTCAGGATCTACTTAAGGAGATCAAGAGCAAGGGGGAGTCCACAGGCAGGGGCAGAAGCCTGT
>NW_009733984.1:2204-2488 GCF_000703405.1 Apaloderma vittatum
GGCAGAGCCACCAGAGCCCGGGGCTGTCCCGGCCTGGGCTCACACCCTGCAGCACCCGCCCACTGCTCCAGCTCCATCCTGGCACCTCTGCCCCTGAGGAGAGTGGCTGTCCCCTCCCTTGTCCCTCGCTCCGAGGCGTGCAGCCCGGGGAGATTTCCAAGCGAAGCTTTGCCTCTGATGCAGAAAGCAGGCTCCCGGCGCGCGGGTCCCAGCGTGGGACTTTGCCCTGGCCGGTGGAAGAGGAAGGTGAAAAGCCAGCAGAGGCAGGGGAAAAACAACTTTTA
>NW_009733984.1:2519-3266 GCF_000703405.1 Apaloderma vittatum
CTCTCCGCCGCACGGTTGAATCCAGGGCTCCCTGCGAAGAAAGATTCCTTTCCCTCCCACTAGACGTGAGCTGCAACAAGGTCTTAAGCAGGAAGGAAGGAGCAGGCCCCCCAGGGGAAGGTGAAGGAGGAGGTATTTCAGACCTTTCTTCTCCAGGCTGCCCGCACCACAGCAGGACTCCCTCCGCTCACCCCTCACGGGGCTGACCCGTCTCTGGATGGAGCCCCTTCTCTGCTCCGTGCAGGACGATGTCGTGTCCCAGCCGTAACCAAAGCCGGGCACTTCATCACGAGAGCTTTGCTGCTGCATGTTTAGTCTTGGAAATGACTGAAAATTTACTCTAGGAACTGACATTTTGGCCCCTCCGCCAGCAGCATCGTCTTCTGCGAGGAGAGCGTCCAAATTCACCCACTGGTGAAAGTCTCGATGGGAGAAGGGGATTAGAAGAGGAGAACCTTTGAAGAACGCGGCGTGAATCCGTCCCTGTCTGGCCCTGAAGGGAGGAGCCCGTATCTGATGATGCTCCACTTTGTGCAACATGTAAACAGGAAGATTCCACATTTTGTTTTCCTATTAAAAAATACACAGAGCGTCTGCATGGATGTCAGGGTTTGCGGCTGGGAGTTTATTCCAGCAAATCCGCTGGCGCAGCTCCTAGAGGACGGGCAGGAGTTGGCAGCTGGGCCCATCGAATCTCTGCAGAGACAGCCCGCCCGAGGCCCTGGGGAGCCCGGGCACCCCTCACGC
>NW_009733984.1:3413-3698 GCF_000703405.1 Apaloderma vittatum
GGCTGGTGCATCCCCCAGCAGCTCCCCGGCCCCGGCAAGCTTCACAACCGTGCCGGGGAAGAAGCCTCGCCACGGGCTTCGTTAAGGCCGATCCTCGGCACGTGATGCAGCACGATCCCACATAACAAATCACGAGTCCAGAGAAGTCTTGACAGACGTCAAAGCAAGATGGATGGTGCCTTCCCGTCAGGCTTTCTGGGCCTGGCTCCTTACAGCCACGAAGCTCTTCAGCTGCTCTAAGAATCCGAACGGTCTTCTCCAGAAAGCCGCTTGCGAGCAGAATAC
>NW_009733984.1:3729-5112 GCF_000703405.1 Apaloderma vittatum
GGCAGCCACCTCCGGCTCGCTAGCCCTGCTAGCCCTGAAGGTGCAAACAGAGCAGCTGCATTAGAGGTGTCCCAAGAGCCTGCCAGAGGTAAAGCAGGGTCCGCACAGAGGAACTGCCGACCGTGACGGCGCAGAGCTGCCAGTCCTTTAGACCAGGCGAGGACTAAACCCAGGGCTGGGGGCCGACCTCCTGGGAGGAACCGGCTTTGTCTTACAGGACAGTAACAGAAATGAAGTTTTCCCAATTCTGTAGTCGGTCCAACACCCGGGAAGGATCAGTACCCACCCTAGGGACCTACTCACCAGAGTAGCTGAGGGGGCTTTGCCCCACGGAGGAAAGGCATCAGCTACTCCTCGACTCTCTGTGTTACTGGCAGAAGCCCTTTCCACAACAAAGGCAGACCGGTGTGAGGCAGGGAAGGGCAGCTTCAGCACAGGAAAAGACTTCCGCTCCTGTTCTGCTGCTTTGCTAAGGCTCCCCTTTGATCCCCGGGGAAAGGGACAGTTTGGCAGCTGGAATGCTATTGTGTGCCTCTCGCTGTACGTAGCTGCTAAAGGCTGGGCTGAGAGCTTGGGCGAGTTTAACCACGCAGAGAACAGAGCTGTGCCCTAATGGGCAGGTAAGAATTTGTCACTGCTGGGAGAACAGCTTCAAGCAAGAAGGGAACGAAAAACCCATTTCCATGTACCAAAAGTGGACGGTGTTGAGTTTTTGTTGTAGGTAAAGTGCCACCAACCTCAGGGGCTTGAGACAGATCCTGCCTCCTCTGTGGAAACCTTCCTGTTCCTCCTCTCTCCAGATTTCGTGTCTGTGCTATTCCTTGACTGGCAGCCTCGCTGGTTAAAGTCAAAGGCAGAGGCAAACTCTTAACACCCGGGTTCCCAAAGAAATCCTTCGGCACTTTCCAAAGCGCTAACATGTGCAAGTTAAAGGATCCATCAAAGGAGGAAGAAGCCAGAAACAAACTTAGAGTCAAATGTTTAATAACTTTCCAAGAGGGAATATTACATCCATAGAGAGGCATATATAAAACAAGAGATGGAAAACAAGGAAAGGGAAAAAAAAAAAATTGGTATCTTCAAGAGGGCACACTTAACCCCGTAATTCCTGCTACCCCTCGTCAGAGGCACAGCGGCCGCTCAGAGCGAGCCCCCTGCGCAAGGCGAGCTCTGGTACCAGGCCACTTGCAGCGCTCAGGCTCAGCGCTGTGGGAAGAGCTTGGAAAGCTCCGACTCCGTACAACTCGCCCACCAACACGGTCACAGTTATATGGTTAATTGTGTCCTGTCCAGGAGACTGATACCAGACGAATCAAAGTTACCCTAGGCGAGTCGATCTAAAACTTGGTCTCAGTGAGGCCTTCTCCTCCACCTGCTTTTGTC
>NW_009733984.1:5135-5825 GCF_000703405.1 Apaloderma vittatum
CCCAACGCATTGTTATTGCTGGAAAGGGCAGGAGAAGAAAGGAGACACTGTTAGACTCAGCAACACCAAGATAACTGTACCGGGGAGGGCTCCAAGCACTCCCCAGCCCCGCCCCGGGAGGCTGCTCCAGCCCAGAAGGCAGTGACGGGTTCCTCGGAGGCGTCTCCTCCTCCTCAGCTCAACACCCAACATCCTCCCTCAGCTCCTCGAAATTCTGCCCAGGAATCTTCACTGCTAAAACAAGCATCTCGACCAGCACAGGCTGGCCCTGGCAAAGAAGATGCTTCCTACAAGCTGCAAATATGCCAGAGACTCCTCTCCCACCACCAGGAAGAGCAGAGTTTGGCATCTCCTCCTGCTGGGTGGCTGCCACCTCACCTATCCCCTCCCCACCGCGTCGCCCCACGGTCTGCACTGGGCAGGGGTGGGATCGGAGCGGGGGAAATTTAGGCTAGAGGGACACAAAGGGCACCTCTCCTGGAGGAGAAGTGCAGGGCTAGAGCTGGCTCTGAAGAGCAAAGCTGCTGCGCTGAGTCACGGGCGAAAGCGCCAGCAAGACGCTCGGAGGCTGCCACCCTGCCCAGAGCCCTTCGAGGCACGCAGGAAAGACGCAGGGAGCGGCCTCGCAGCTTGCCCTGCTCCCAGAAGGGAACGACAGAACCTCCACGCGTTTCGGCAGGAAAGGCTCTC
>NW_009733984.1:5868-12950 GCF_000703405.1 Apaloderma vittatum
CTGGCAGCCAAAGCTGGTAAGAGCTCTGCTGCTGGAAGAAACTCTGCACTGTGAGGGCAGCGGGAGGAGGAGGAAGGCCAGCCTGGCCCAGCTGCTGCTCCCACCCTCCCTGCCCACAGCTTGCGCACCTTGGCCTTGTTCTGGACAGGCAGATACAGCTTGAACTCAGCTGGGAGCTCATCCTCTGAGTAGAGCCGGTCAGAGAAGTACACCCGTCGGATGCGACAGTTGGCGTGGATCTGAGAGTCAGAAACAAAGAGTCAGTCCATTTTCTGCAAGCTCTTCCTGTATCTGGCTTCGCTGTCACGCAGCGGCCTGGATTCCTTGGCTCAGCAGCCAAAGAGACCTCGCTGCTCCTCTCTGAATCCAACAGGGCATCAGAGAAGAAAGGCTGGCCCACGCCCTCCGCTTGGCGTTACACGTTCTCTCTAGTGCTGGAAATCGTCTCCAGAGACTTGGCCCAGCTCTGACATCTCCGCAAATTGAGATCTGCCTCAGAGGGTTGCTTAGAGGGTTCTTTGCCGAGAACCCATGTCTGCTTCTCCGCTGGCATCAGCATTTGCCAGCACGCTCTCAGCCTCAGCTTGCTGCATTTTTAACACTCCCTCTCCAGGGCCTCCCTGAGGTCAGGAATGAGATTGTACAGTCTGCGCTGCCTCTGCTATCAGCGGAGTCGCTCCGGTCCCCACCATGGGTACGTGACGGGGGCAGACACCTCCCTGTTCACCTCAGGGCAACCGTAGCAGTCCCGTCACACTAAGGAACAGGCACACAGGCGGTCCTCAAAATAACGCACGTCACCGGGCACTGCAACACCAATCCCAGTAGACCTCCAGCCAGAAGGACGCCTGGCACGCCGCGGGGAGCGTTAGGAGGGCTGTGACTCTCACCCTAACCGACAGTCAGCAAGAGAAACAAGATGGAAACTGGCTCCTTCACCCCAGTCCAGTCCAGTAAAATGAGCACCAAGACCTCTGCTCCCTCAGCCGGGTCTTTGCTCCCCTGCCACAGAGCGAGACTGGCAAAGGAACCAGTCCGGGTTAAACCGGGATTCCCAGTTGGCAAGATCACCGACCACTGGTTTCTGCGGGCGGGATGTGCCTGCTGCTCACCTGAACTCTCAGGGTCTCCATGTAATTTGTCCCGTAAGCCCGGCGCGTGAAGTCTGACAGGTTGAACTGGATTTGGTTCCAGCCGTCGTCCAGCCGCATGGGCATGGTGCAGATGAAAGGCTTCACCCGAGTTGTGCTCTGGTAGTTACTCGCCCGGAAGCGCCGGCGTACGTTCTTATCATCCAGCACCTGGGGCACGGAAGGAAGGCTGCTCACCCAGGCACCCGGCTCCCCGAGACCGCAGCTCTTCTGCACTCAGGCCCTGCCTGTCTCTGAGAGAGGGATCTCCTACTCCCACCCCTCCAATTCAGAGTATTCTGAACACATGAAACAGACCCATTTTCAGGAACAGCAACGACACGCTTGCGAGCTGCCTGATTCCCCCACGGCAGGAGACCCCGTGCATCACGTGGCCAAGGAAGGAAAACAGGTTTGGGGACCACTCACTGCCTGGGATGAGTTCCAACACAAGACCGCAGGCTCCCTGGCACCCTCCTCACAGGTCCCTGGATGGGCTTCCCCACCACACGTTCCTCACCTGCACTTCAAAAGTGAAGTATTTCTTCAGGTTCTTGATGATCATCACTAGGAAAGGTAGTTTGATGCCCAGGGTCTTCTTCGGGTCAGCAGGACACGTGATGTACGTGGTACTGCGAGGGACAGAAAAACGCTTTAGGATCTCGCGTAGCACAGAGCACACAGCCAGAGGGCCGAGTCTCTCCCGTGACCCAACGCAGTCTTGGAGGACAGGCAGAAAGAAAGCGCTGTGATCCTAAAATCTCAGCAATGACCAGGGCTTCCCGTAACAGGAGGGAGAGTTTCAAGAGGCAGCTGCGAGGAGAACAAGAGAATGCGTATCAAATCCCACTCTTCTCCCCCGGGGCACGAAACACCTTCCTGGACAGCTTCACCTCCCCAGTTTCAAGGCCACGTGCGCGGCGCTTCTTAACATCACCTTTTCCTATCTTTGCCTGAACAGGTAGGTCCCTCCAGAGCACCACAGAGGCCCCCCACATGCTCTATACGGTGGGTAAAGCAGAGTTCACGAGCCCTAGAAGCACACGTCACGCCTGGCAAGTTCTGTATCAACACATCTCAGCAAGAGGAGAAGCGCTGGCTCTGCCTGTCTGCAGGAGAGGAGTCTCCGCTGCCCTTATAAGGAGCTCCCTGCTCTGAATCACCCCTGGAGAAGCCTTGGGAGACTGAGGCCGCTCACGGAGCTGGCGTCTCTCTCCCCGGTCGATGGAGATGAGGTTGCTAAGTGAAGCACCATAAGCAATTTCCCTCATAAGTCTCCCTTTGATCTGCCTGCTGTCGGGAGAGAAGCCGTGCCATGGGGAGAACGGGCCCAAGACAATAAAAGATGCAAAGACGGCGCTGCTTTCTCAGCAACTGGCGGTGCTAACTGGGGACTGGGTGTCAAATACGGCTTTTTCCATCCCTGAAGTGATGAAAAAGTAACAGGACTTTATTTTTATGTTATCCCTTAGCCCCAGTGAGGCTGACAGAGAGCTCTACAAGTACACCCAGGGACAGGCACAGTCCAGAGCCACAGAGGGGAGCAGTGATCTGAGCCCAGACCATATCTTCAACGGCCTGACAAAGAGATTGCAGCAGAGCCTGAAGGAGATGTCTGCTGGGCGCCGACATCTTTCACTCTGCTGCAGGGCACAGCAGGGCAGAAGAACAACACCTCTTCCTACCTGACATTAGTTCCTTCGATCTCCAGCACCAGCGACTGAATGTCATTGTCGGTGATTCGCTTGATGTGGCCGTTGCGCACCTGGAAGGAAAGTGGGGCAGACAGCACAGAGGTTACTCAGGAGGGAAACAGCTCCACTGAAAGGGGCGGAGAAAAGATCCCAGGAGGACCCGTCTACGTTCACTTGGCTCCTGTTGTCCTGGACATCACTATTTCCAAGGATCTCATCACCGCCCCAGAGTGCCAGGACTCCAGGCAGAGTTTCTGGCCCAGGATGCCGCACGGACACCGAGCGCAAGGCTTCCATCTATCCAAACCCGCTACGGCGAGCACAAGTGACTCAAGCCTCATGTCCCAGGCCCAAATAAACAAACAGAGAAGTGCCAGAGCAAGCTCGAACCAGACAGGGAGAAGGGGTAAAACCACGTAGGAGCAATACGGGGGCAAGCACAAGCATCAGCCAGCCAGCCACCGGTCACCAAGGTGTCTTGGTCGCTACCGCTCAGCACGGCTGAGTGCCTCATGGAAAAACGTGGTTAAAATTCTTCATAATCGCAGCACACGCAAGCACAGAGCCACCGCCTGCTCTGCTGAGGGGCACGGGGATTTGGCTACTCGGCCGCAGCCAGCTCCCCACAGAGCTCAGGGGGCCAGGGCTGGAACCAGGAGCCAACACAAATTCATTCTGCTCCACAAGCAACACGGCTGACTCCCAGGGCCTGAGGATTTAGTTTTTTTAAACGAAGCAGCTTGCTTGCCATCACATTTATCTCCATTTAAAAGGCACTTTCGCTAATTAAGCCCTCTGCTCTTCCCCACTGCTAGATCAGCAAATTGCAAAGCTCCTTCCGGCTCCGTGAATTAATTTCTTTAGCACCCATCACCGCTGCTAATATATAGGATACATTAAGCTTCTAATGGGATGGTTCCAGTCATGAGCTACAAAATGATTGATGGGCTTAGCAATTCAGAATCCATTTCTTCCAAAGGGCCTACCTGGGTGACTCTGCACACGCTTGCTGGAAGGAGATCAGCCCTGCGAGCAGCCCACGCCCTTGGCCGATCTCTGCACTAAGCAGTTTCAGGAAACCTCTGCCTGGATCACCCTCTTCGCACAGAACCTTCCAGAAAGCATTAAGCTCAGAGAGAGGATCCTCACGGGGTAACCATACCTCCCCTGTGCATCAAACGCAACACTTGTTTATTTTTTCTCTTTTTTAATTCAGCAGCCCAGCAGAACCCCCCCTGCCTCTTCCGTATTTGAAGCAGTGATCAGCACATGGGAAATTAAATTCTGGAAGCCACAGGGATCCAGCACGTGGCTTTAACACTAGGAAACAACCCTGACAAAGCAGGTGACAGTAGCACCCAACAAAGCCTGCTGCTGCGCCACAGAAGAGAGTTTTCACCAAGCGAGGCTTAGGGCTCCACAGAGGGGAGAAGCTTCAGGTTTGGGCTTCTCTGGAGAGGACAGTAACAGGGAAAACAGCGAAACGTGCTTTAAATGAATTAATCAGCAGCGTTTCTATCTGCAACGAGGTCCCCTTCCTCAGCCTGTGCAGGCTTTCCTTCCCCTAGACTACAGGGACAATGAAAAGCAGCAACTCTTCTTCCTCAGCATCGCCCGAAAACAGGATGAAAGACAGCACAAAAGAGAGGAGGTAAGTATAAACCACGGCCACGCCGCAGCAGAGCCCCCTCCTCCCAGTCCCACCCAGCTTGGGGTGGGTTTCTGTGAGCTGCACTACTGCCCAGCAGCGGGGAGACAGGGGCCAGAAAATTTTAGAAATCCAAGTGAAACATGGCACATTGCGACTAGGTCAGTATTTTCTAGAAACCTAAGAAGGTAAGTTTTTGAAGTGGAGAAAATGAAAGTTCTTCAAATGCGTAATCTCCTCTGAATCAGGAAGTTACCTGCTGCCTAAACACATGCTTGGAAAATCTTGTTTCGCAGAGGCAAACCTCAAATCTCCCAGGGTTCGGAGGGAGCAGCAGCTTCACGGACAGTCGGTGTCCAAACACACGGAGTCACAGAACGCTGGGGGTTGGAAGGGAGCTCTAGAGATCACCCAGTCCAGCCCCTCTGCCAGAGCAGGGTCACCAGCCAAACGTAACACAGCCCAAAGGAAAAGGAGCAAGGAGCAATCCTCCCCAGGCCCGGCCGACGCGGCCCAAGGCCGACCTCTGGAGGCTCGCTCCAGCATCGTTGCCGGCCGCCCTGTCGTTAGGCAACGGGCCTGTGCCAGCTGAAACACAGCCACGGGTACAACCTCGCCTTGACGGGCCGGCGCTTCTCGAAGCTGGCGCTGGGTGCAGAAGAGGCAGGAGGGCCTCTGTGCCCAGGGAGGGAAAGGGTGCGAAATAAGCGCTACCTGGCTGTGGTGTAGCCTGTGGTGCAAACAGCTCTGGGGAGGAGGAGCGAGCAAGCGGCTCTGGCTGCTGTACTGAAGACACAAGCCCGACAAAAAGGAGTCGGAGAAGGGCTTTGAGAGGAGCCCGCCGCAGCGCTCAAAGCAACTGGGTATTGGCCGCAATCGTCAGGGAACCGCCATCTGCATCCTGGTGACAGAGCACGCGTTTGACGTTCAGACGGCCATCGAACGCAAGCTGACCTTGTGCCTTCCCCACAGCACCTGGAACAGCTAAGGATACTCCGTGCCAGCGCGCCCGCAGGAGGAACGTGGAGGTCAGCAAGAGCGCTGAGAGGTTTGACAAGTTTCATCGACCCACTCCCATCCGCTCTGCGGAAAAGCATCGGCGAGTCCCTGGAGAGTGGTCAGCGCGTCTCCGGGAACGAACAGATGACTCCGAACAACGAAGTGCCGGAAGGCAAACACCAAACACCTTGAAAACAAGTTCTGCAAACAGGGCATACGTGGTGCCCGGTTTGCGAGGGAATAAAGCACAGCCCAGCAGTTACTGGCTCCCTGCGAACAAGGCTGAAGGAGGACCCTCTGCCTGCAGAGGCGGTGGACACTCATCGTGCTCTTCCCAAGGCCTGGACACTCCAGTCCTGCCAGAGTCCCCTGGGACAGGAGATTTGCGGCCAGGACAGATCAGACTTAGCAGAGTTCGCTGCCAAGGCCTGCCCAGAACTTACCCACAGCCCCTGAGGGAGAAGAGAGAGAAGGAAGGACTGGCTCCTACTACTCAGAGGGAGGTTAGAAACGCTCTCAGCAAGGGAAGGCTCCTGGTGCCCCGTTTTTACGCCTGTATCAAATGAAGCCTCTACTCTGAACCGTCTCTGTCGGGACAAGCAGGGCACATCCTACTGGGGCTGAATGAGAAACAGTTTTCCACATGTCACAAAAGACTGAGAATCCCTAAGATCTAAAAAAAAGAAAACCAAACCAAAACAAAGAATAGTAATTAAATAGTCACTGTCTGCTGGTACTTTTTGCAAAGACTAGAGAGCCCACATGAGGACAGCTAGGAACACAGCAATCGGGTCATTCACCCTGGAAACGGGAGAGCATCAAATCCCTTGTTTCCAATTCTCACCAAAACTACACATGCATTTCATGCACCCCTGAAGCGAGCCATGATCACTTATTGCAAAGTTTTGGACACTCTCTTCCAGGAACCCCAACCCTGACCCTTTCCTGTGACAATATCAGAGCTGGACCATTCCTGGGATGTCTAAGTTTGGCCAGGGCAGTATTTTCCAGTAAATAAATAAATAAATAAATAAGCAAACACACACACTGGAAACATCTCTTGGTGTCTGTGGGCATTTACTCACTTGACGAACACGCTGCCCAAGCCAGATGCCAGCCTGCCCCTCTGCTGCCGGCCCCGCAGGCTCTGGCATTGAGGCAGAGAGGCTTCACCAGCAGCTCAGCCCCCTCTGCCTGCTTGCAGCAGGCCACCAGCACCCAAACCATCAGGGCCACCTCCCCATGCAGTTTTCCTACCACCCAACGCACGAGTCAGCAGCACGAGTAGGGTTTTCCGAAGGGGCTGGGCAGGGGAGCTCACACTCAGACCTGGAGGACTTCTCCTTCTCAGCTCCAAGGCGGTGAGACACACCAAGGGCTGCCCTTCACCTCTTGCTGCTGTGAACACACCAGGTCAGGACAGGTCAGGGCACTAGGTCACAAACCCACCACTCCAATTCCTTTTAAACAGAAGAGCAAGGTGAGAGAGCGATCCAAACCGATATCCATGGACAAAGAAGTCACAAAACCTGCTCTGGTTTCACACAACATCTTTGTAAGCAGGGAAATCCTCACAACAAGCTTGCTCAAGCTGGGCCACACTTCCTCAGG
>NW_009733984.1:13003-13438 GCF_000703405.1 Apaloderma vittatum
GCCCTGTCTAGCCATTACGGCACCTGAACGGACTGCTGCTCATGTCCGCCCCGCAGGCAGAGCTCCTGCTGGCCAGCCCACGAGCTGCACAGGGCACCTCACGTCGGAAGGCACCTCAGGAGGTCTCCTGTCCAACCTCCATCTCCAAGCCGGGTCAGCCCACATTGCTCATGGCTTTATTCAGCTTTATTCAGCCTGGAGGCATGCCACATCCCTTTGCCCAAGAGTTTTTAACACAACGCAGCCTCACACCACCCAAACAAGCTACCGATCTTTTTCTTAAGTCACAAACGTTTGTGCAAAAGCCCTAACGTGGACAGGCTAGGTGAGGCGACCTGGCTCCTCAGAGAGCTGCACGGGTACCTCGCTGGTGGGCCACGGGACAGGTCTGTGCTGCCTGTCCCCCACCCCACGGCGTGCAAACGCTCACGCAAG
>NW_009733985.1:0-234 GCF_000703405.1 Apaloderma vittatum
TGCTGTGCTGCTGTGTCCAAGCGTGGGAGGACCCAACATCATGGGACCTTCTGGGATCCCTCCCTGGGTCTGCCCCACACGGGGGCAGGCTATAGCCCCTGAGCAGTGTCCTCCTGTGCTGGCAGGCATTTGAGGACAAGCAGCGTCTGTGGCTGGACGAGCTGGAGGATCTGAAGCAGATGTACATGGCACGGCTGCAGCAGGTGACGCAGCAGGCACAGCGCGGGCAGCGGG
>NW_009733985.1:738-1019 GCF_000703405.1 Apaloderma vittatum
GAGATGGCTCAGAAGCTGGGTGAGATCTTCAGCCTGAAGACGCAGCTGCGGGAGGCCAAGGCAGAGGTCCAGGCCAGGGACTCCCAGCTGGCACAACTGGCAGACTCCTTCCAGAGCCCCCCGGAGCCTGGTGCCTCGCTGCCGCTGGGCGATGACCCCATGCCAGCGTGCCAGGACTTCCCTGGCTGTGAAACTGATGACTCCAAGTGCCGGGGCCTTCACAGCGACACGGCGGAGCCCCTGGAGCGGCAGGGGGGGGGGCGGGGGCGGCGCGTGCTCCC
>NW_009733985.1:1140-1672 GCF_000703405.1 Apaloderma vittatum
GGCCGGTGGTGGAGCTGGATCTGCGGCAGCTGCGGTCGGAGCCCAGGGATATCGGGGCCGACTCGCCATGGATCGAGCGGGTGGAGTCCTCGAAGATTTAAGTGGTGGGATTGCTGGTGGGACTTTGAAGAGGGAAGGTCTCTTGCTGCTGCAACGGGACGATCTCAGGGTCTGCACAAGGACTGGCTGCTTGGCGCTGCCCTGGGGAGAAGGACTGATTGCGACCAGGGAGCTTTTCCTTTTTGCAGCACTTCAGGCCCTTCTGGTGGGGGCTCTGATGACTGGGGGGTCATCTGTGCCAGGGTGGGGGTCTTGCATGTGCCCCGTGCTCTGACTCCAGGAGCGTTTGCCCTGTCATTCCTTCTGCCATGGGGGCAGAAACCAAATGCCCTGTGAGACATTCCCTGTCCCTCCTGCTCTGCCGCACCTGTTCCCTACAACCCAGTTAACTTAATATCTTCTAAGGAGAGGGTCAAGCCGTGTCCCAACCCTGCTGCCTTGCTGGGGGGGTTCCAGCTGCTGCTTGCAGTGG
>NW_009733985.1:1715-2318 GCF_000703405.1 Apaloderma vittatum
TGCACGGGTCTGCATTGGTGCCACTGGGAAGGCAGAGGAGAAAAGCCTGCTGTGCTGGTACTGCTGGGAGGGGGGAGCAGCTGCCCCAGCACTGTTGTCGGGGTTTTCCATGTCAAGGTACGGGGGCTGCTCAGCAGAGGAGGGTAGTTAATACAGCTTCCCTGCAGGGAGCCCTTGAGCCAAGAATGGCAAGTGCCTTGTGCAAGTAGGGAGGGAAATCTGGTGCCCTGGCAAACTGGGATGCCTCTGGGGAGGGGAAAGGAGTGGGGAGTGTGTGTGTGGGACAACGACACTTAGATGCTCCCCAAGCTGGGGTATCCCCACATCCTCAGTCCCAGGGTGGGTGAGGGGTAGTTGAGTTGCTGGGTCAGTGCTGGGAGAGACCAGGCTGAGGTGCTGTAAGGAGCACTGCTCCACGCCTGTAACAGCAGAGCCACGGGAAGGCCGGGTCTAGCCCAGCTCTCCTAACCTTTTCCTGCAATAAACCTGGATTTCATTTTTCTGGACGCTGCCTTTGCTTTCCTCCAGCGCGGCACAGGGGGGTACCGGGGGTTCTCAGCCAGGCGAGGGGGGTGCAGGCTGGCCCGGGCCCTGCTGCTCCCG
>NW_009733986.1:0-236 GCF_000703405.1 Apaloderma vittatum
CCCCGCAGTCCGGAGATGATGATGATAATAATGATGCTACTAATAAATAATAATAATACTTTAATACTAATAATGTGATTCAAAATATTAATAATGCTGATAACAACAACAATATAAAAATAATTCCGTGAGAAGCAGCAGCAACTGACTGTGGTACACGTCAACCAAAGGTTTTACCTGCCTGGGTACAAACGCCGGGCAGCTCAGCCCAGGCTCCCTCCTGCCTCGAGGAGGAT
>NW_009733986.1:352-632 GCF_000703405.1 Apaloderma vittatum
TGCTGCTTTTATATTTAGGGATAATTGCTCCGTGTAGCTTGGTAGCTTCCACGCGATGGATTGTTATGTTCTTGCTCCTTTTTTTTCCCCCATCTCTCAGACAATATATGATATAGTTTCTGTTTGTAGACTGGTTTAGTAGCGAGGTGGCTGAGACAAAGTTTACTCAATAAACTTGCTTTTCCCCTTGAGCAGCTTTAGCTTAGATAAACAGGCTTTAAAGTCTCAGTTTAGCGTGGGACTGGGACTGTTTACCATTCATCATTGTTAGTTAATCGCT
>NW_009733986.1:741-1063 GCF_000703405.1 Apaloderma vittatum
TAAATAAAGGTGTGTTTAGTAGTGTGGTAAAAGGCTTTCTAGAAGGCTTTTCAAAGATAATCCACAGTAGGGAAGCTCCATAAATGCAAAATATAGAAAATAATTTTAAATTTCCTTACTTGTAGTCCACCATGTTATCTGGAATTGGCCAAGTTAAAGCAGCTGGGATATGCGGCTGCTTTCTGGAGTGACTGCAGCCTTGTTTTCATAACCAGCTTCATTCCTTTGCCTGGGAAAAATAATAATAATAAAAAAATACAGTTTGCATCACTGTTTAAATCCACAAAATCCAACCGAAGGCAGGGACAGGAATGGGGGGGGG
>NW_009733986.1:1135-2663 GCF_000703405.1 Apaloderma vittatum
CAAGGGCTGCGTTCCCCGGGGCCTTTCTCGGCACAGTGCTGCAAACTCCCGCCTTCTGCAGCAGCGACACAGGCGTTACATAAACAAGGGTTTAATTTTGGAACTTTAATATTTAAGAGGCTTAAGTGTTGGGGTTTTTTTTCCGCTCAGACGCGTTCTCATACGCTGCCCACTTGACAAAATACTTCTTACCTAGGTTAGGGGTGTCCTGCGGCCGCACTCGTGGTCCTTCCCTCCATGTCCCTCCCTCGGAGCGGAGCAGGGTCCATGGGGCGGCAGCCGGGCTGGCCCCCCCAGCTCTCGCCCTGGCCGTCCTCTGAGACACACAAGGGGATAAGTGACACAGAAGGCTGTGTTGATGCTTGGGTACCAGCTCCGGCGAGGAGAGAGGGTCCAGCGGTGTGGATCCTCTCTGGCAGATCATCCACCTGTGGCTCTTTTCCTCCTCGTTCGTGTTCAGGTCAGGAATCCCCTCGGAGGGACAGAAGCTCTACTCATCCCGTGCTGTCAAAGGCAAAGACCTGTTTTCTCACCCATGGTCTTGCCGTACGTGTGTTACCAGCACTTTAGCCTGGACTGGTCTGTTTAAAACCAGCAGAGAAGTTACAGGAACGGGAAAAAAATTGCATTAAAAATGCTTTGGAGGAGTTACCACAGAGATAGAAAGTCCGGGAGCTTTTTTCCAGGCTATTAGAAGGCAGCAGGCCCTTCTCAAACAAACCCGATGACTTTGGTCTCTCTTCCTTTGCGATGCTGTGAGGCACCTGCACGCTGGCTTTAGTGGTTCCCATCACTGCCAGTCTCGGAAAGACTGAATCTCCAGCACCGCAGCTCACGGGCACGTTCGCCCCGGGCCACTCACAGCAGGTCCCTTCCAACAGCAGGGACCCGAGCGTGAGAGATTTCCCCATCTTGTGGTCTCTGTGAAATGGGCTTAAAGGCTGAAGCTTTTGTTCTTTGTGCTGTAGGAATGACGTTAGCCTTCTGGGGAACAAATACCTGCCTTTAAACCATGACTTAGCATTTCTGTTACAGTTCTATAACCAGGACATGTCTTCTTCATTATTTAACTTATATTCACTTCTTCCCCTTATCTTGGTTTTAAAGACGTTACGAGAATCTGTTGGATCTCTCTGACCTTTATTTACCTTTTCAGCTTCTCAGTACCGATAACTTTGTGTGCAAGTTCAGTGAAGGCTTGTAAAAACAGACAGCAGAGTCCTTTAAAATCTTCCTGATGATTTAGGTTCTAGAAAACTAGTTTGAACGGCTGGGGCATTTAGGATCATAGAATCACAGAATGGTTTGGGGTGGGACCTTGAGAGAAGATCTAGTCCAGCTCCCCATTTTGTTGTTTCCTTTCATGGTACCAGCCATCTGCCCCCTGCATGGGAGAAAATGCCCACGTAGGCAGAGGGTCAGTAGAGGCAACTTTCTTTGTCTTGAATACAATTAAACTCAATGCTGTTGTATGAAAAATATTTTTTAAATAGGGACAGCAAAGGACCGCATGCTGCTGTACGACGCT
>NW_009733986.1:2680-3452 GCF_000703405.1 Apaloderma vittatum
AGCTGTTTATTCTCTCTTTTTACGCGCTCCATGGCAAAATTGGATGAGCCGCGTTGATGGAGCTGGAGCCAGAGCATTTGCATCCCGTCCATCCCGATGGGATGGGATTGCTGAGAGCCAGGACCGTGGCTGGACTGCTCCGGCATTCCCGCTCTCCCTCCTCCCTCCCGCCAGAACGACCTTAGACACGGGGATCCCCCAAAGCCCAGCTCGCTTTTGGGGCTGGTTTCCTGCAGATTGGAGGCAGCCGAGCTGTGCCCGCGGACAAGCCCAGCGGTGGGGCCGTGGGTTCGGCTGTCACCAGCAGGGTGTTACTGCCACGGGGGCACAGGCACCTCTGCAGGATAACTTGGGTTGCCATGGTTACGGATGGAAAATAGGGCTACAGGTTAACTCGGGCCAGTGTCGCATGAAGCACAGCATCCCACGTCATCACTCCCGAGTCGTGGCCGCCACAACCCCCTGAGGCCCCGGTCTGTGGGTGGAACTTCCCCAAAACTTCCTCGACAGGAATCAGGGCGCGCAACAGCCTCAGGGATGGAGCTGGGGTCCGGCGGAGGAGCCCATCTCAGCCCTGTGACCTGTTATTTATTTCTCACTGCTGCGCCCCAAATTTTAAAGTCCTTAAGCAAGCTCTGATTTTTCTGAGCTTTCGCACTCCGAACATTTAAGAGTTCTCAGAGTCAGGCGCGCGGCTCACCTCTGCGGGGTGGCATCTCGGGGCAAAGCAGAGAGCGTCGGCTGGGCTGGCGGGCTGGAGCCGATGCGGGGC
>NW_009733986.1:3541-5407 GCF_000703405.1 Apaloderma vittatum
AAAAAAAAAGGGAAAGAAAAAACAATTCCAGGCTGGGAAGAGTAATCAAGTCATGCATAAACCTTTTTTTTTTTAGATTAATTTTTATTTTTTATTGATGGTAACTTGAGTTTTAGAACTTACTAGTGGTTTTCAAATGATTATTGCTACACAAGTACAAAACACCTGTGCTAACTTTTAAACTGTTGTGTACCCTTGCTTAATGAAAGGCTACGGAAGAGAACTGACCAAAAAGACACAGTTTAAAAAAAAAAATTAAAAAATCTTGGCAGTTTGAGGAGAAAACCACTGGGAAAGGAGTCTCTTCTTCCTCCCTCTTTCTTTACAAGTAGTTTTAAAAGATAATAGCTTATAATTACTTATTTTTAGAACTGTGTGGAAGGCTCAGCTGAGACCCAGGGGCCAGTGTGGCTCAGCACTGTAAAAGCACAGACGGTTTATCTCTGGCTGAAATAATTTACGATCCCAGCGTCAAGGCTGAGACGAGAGGCAGAGAGAAATCTCAGCAAGCCCCGGACCAGAACCTGCCAGAATCAACCCCAGCACCAGGAGCCGAATTGCTTTGTCATATTAAGGTTGGTGAAACTTCTAATGGGAGATTTTTTTCTTGTACCCAGGGTGTAACTCCAGGGAACTGGGAGGTACGGGCAGGACGGAGAGCCGCGACAGCCAAAAATTCTGCTACAAGCTCAGCCGAGAGATGGGAGCCTGTCTTCTGTGCAGATCACGGCGGGGACGTGCGGGGGAATTTCTGTGAGCCCAGCAGCCCGCAGGTCCCAGCTGCCCTGCAGCACATCCTCCTCACCTCATTCCAAACACGAGAAGCCAGCCCCAAACCCTGGACCTGCCTCTCGGTGCAGAGGGTGAAGGAATCTCAAAAAAAGTGCAAAATGACGTCTTTTTCTGATGAGCTACTCAAGTAAAAAAGCTGCCCAGCACCATCCCACCCCACACATCCGGGACCTTACCAGCACGCAGAGCTTCTGCCAGGCTGCCAGCCCCGGGCGCCGCGCTGCCGGCCTCTCAGGTCCTGCCCTCTGGGACGTCCCAACATTCCTCACGACTTGGTTTATTTATTTTTATAAAATGTCCGAATAGGCTCAGTTGGACGCTTTAAATGAAATTCGCGCTCTTCCCCCTGTACTTGCAGAAGAGTTATTCCTCGGTTTGGTATATCCATCATTTATGGAAGGAGTGTTTGATGATTTTTTTCCTTTGTCTGACCAGCTAGAAGGTCTTTCGGCCGCAGCATCTTGAGCAGAGGGACGGATCGCTGCTACAGAAATGAAAAGATAAAACACAGCATTAAGTCCTGGCTTCTGACAAAACAAAACTAAAGTTATTATAGCAGAAGCAATACATATTGTGGCTAAATATTTAAATCAGTAATCAATATAAATCCTTGACGGTGGGAAAACAGTTGTTTTCCACAGGAGAAGCAACTACGGCAATTCGGAAAGCAGAGGCTTCAATGTGTTTGTTTCCCTACGAAACATTTCGCAGTTCTGCTCAGGAGCCAGCGAGCCAGCTCTCTGTGCAAACGTTTTCCAGGAGGAAATAAAAGCCGCAGGGATTTACAGCCGTTCCTCCGGGGGGGTTTAACCACGCTGGGCAGCGCTGGCACAGCACGAGCTCCCCCGGGGCTGCCGGCGACGCTTCAATCCTCAACCATCAAGGCACGCGTTACCTGAAACCCCATTTCCCAGCGGTTTTAGCCTGGGTTGGCTAACCGGGGAGAGTGGATTTCCAGGGCTGGGTGGCGAGTTAAGCCTGTGCCGATGGGCTGGAGCTGAAGGCCGGCGAGGCGGGACGCTGCCGTCACTCCCGTCGCTCCCGTCCTTCCCATGGCTCCCGCGGGCGCCGGGG
>NW_009733986.1:5477-6615 GCF_000703405.1 Apaloderma vittatum
TCCATTCCCGGCCTCCGCGTCCCCACGGGAAACCTTGAAAAAGCAGAAGTGTGGCTGTAATTAGGATTAATCTATTTTTAGCAAGCTCGTCTGGTGCCCTGTCCATGCTCCAGCTGAGATGTTTAATTCTATCTGGCTCGACTCCTTTCTGCAGTTGCCCCCAGGATTGATGCAAAAAAAATGGTTTTTAGACCTCGAATTTGCCGTGTTTTGGTTAGGTATGCTATTTTTTACCAAAAAACCCTTTTCTTCCCCCCACGTACAATAGCTGGAAAATCCAGCACTAAAATAATACAAAGGTTGCTGCATAAAGAAGTTGTGTAACTTTTACTATCATTATTATTCATTTTACTATGTAGTTTGGAAACCTAGTCATCAATCAGGAATGTGTTGTACCCTGGGCTGCACAAACAGCACGGAAGGAAAATTGCCTCTTCCAAGCTATACCGAGTAAAAACCACGTAGTGATACCAGGAGGATTTTTTTGCTAAATGGCATCAGGACAAGATGTTGAAGACATCTACAAGCAGCCAGCTGAGCACCTCGCCATTTACGGATCCAGTATCTGCTGCTGCTGCTAACGTTTGAAATTTTCTATTTATAAAGGGAACTTCAAGGGGAGAGGAGTGGGCAGGGGGTCAGTGCCCTTAAACAGCCAACGGGCATCAGGTCTGTTTGATTTTATTTTTTTTCCCTTGCTCGGCCACGGGTTGGAAGGGCGAGGGTGGTCCCTCCACCTCGCCCCTGGGAAGATGCTCTGCTTAGGCAAAAAGAGGCTCCTGGGCAGAACGCCGTGCTCCCCCCCAAACACAGCCATTCATCAGCCCAGGGGCACGTCCTGCTTCCCGGGTAGGGTGTGTTTTCCTCCGCACCCCACCTGTCCCCAACCCCGCCACGTATTTTAGTGACTCACTACAGCTTCGAAGCGCCGAGCGTGGAAGAGGCTATTTCTGTGCTGCCGCTGCAATCCCCGCTACCCCCGGCTGCGCTGTCAGTGCACCTCAGCCATGCACAGCCCCCCCGCCGGCTCTATTCTTAGCAGCTAATAGCTGAAATAATTACTTTTGTCTCAGCGCTGTTGGCTCCTTAGCTTTGGAACTGAGCAAAACCCGCGGCTCGGGGGGACCGGGGAACGGCG
>NW_009733986.1:6679-10834 GCF_000703405.1 Apaloderma vittatum
CGACGGCGAGCAGCGCAGGCAGAGCCGTCGGGCGAGGATGCTGAAAACCTTGAACCCGGCTCCAACGCGAGGCACGAGCTCCACTTTGAAGCGGCTTGTATGCTGACGTGGTGCCACGTCTTTGGAAAAAGACCTGGGTTCTTACAGCTGGGATTTTTTTCTTACGACTTCACAGGGTAAACTCCAGGTTTCCAAAGGGAGGGGTAGGTTTTCACCTGCAGGCTTCCATTTCGGCACCCGCTTTAGCGCGTGGGCTGGGTCTGCAAGAATGCAAGCATTTTATGCAAATGCCACTACCCACTGCCAACACATCCCCAAGAGTTCTCGGGAAGGAACCCACACCGCTGGCTCCGCCGTCTTTTGATCTCAACACCAGCTGCTCCATCCAATTCCCTGGAACCACCCCCCGAAGAGGACGACGAATGAACCCTCCTCCTCCCCGTCTCTGTGTAGTTGCTCACACCCGAGCAGGCGCACGGAATCGACTATAAAACCGTTTCAGAAGGGGGGTTTATGGTTATTTCTATGTCTGGCTGCTCCTCCTCCCCTTGGTTGGGACCCCAGTGAGAACAACTGCGTGTGTACGCACCAGGCTGGCAAAGAATAGGAAGCACTGGCCACCTTCCTGGCGTTCACTACTGAGGCTTCCGGAAAACAATAAACCTTTCGGAAAAAAAAACAACCCCGAAACCTCAGTGTTTGTTGCGGCTCCATAACTTTTCTACTGTTGTCACAGTGGAACCAAACCCGACGCGTAGGGCACCACATAGAACATCCCCTCACTTACTGCGTTAGCAAATATTTTGCAGTTCCAAGTCTCGAGTTCCCTGGAAATCTCCACATCCCGGTGACTATAGGAGAGCGCGGCCGGACTAAGAATCGCCAGTTGTTGTCCATGTGAGAACGGAAGGAAAGCTTCAAAGCCTTATTTCTGCTTTTCGTTGAACAACGGAAGAAAGTGCCCCCTCAAAATAATTTCCTACCAATTTCCTCTAAAAGCCACCCTCATTCTGGGAGCTTGTTTCGGATGACCGTTACGTCTCACCAGTTGACCAGGGGCCTTCTCTGCAGTGAGGACTATCATTAAGCAGGAGGCACAATTTCAGTAGAATCTGGGTGCAGGGAAGTCCTGAATTTCCATGAGCTTTGATCCTGATTCTGCGTCTAATTCAGCCTTCCCATATGCAACATTATATTAACTTTAAGTAAGTAAACATTAAAAACTTGCTGGTTACTGTAACAACCAACATTACTTTTTTTTATTTGTGGTCAATGCAGACAATAGTTTTTCTACAGCAAAGAGTTAAGTAACGACAATTTTCTACTACAACATTCAGATTCAAATTAAATTGTAAATATTAACCACCCTCTGACTGCTGAGGGTTGTCCTGGCACACGGGCTACGGTGTTACTGTTTCTGCTGGGATTCCTTGAATGGAGCTGGCTGGGAATTCTGTGCCAAAAGAGATTTTTTTTGTCAGAAAGCATCATTTCACTGAGGTGCTGAGCATTCCGTGAGGAACAAATCTCACAGTTCGAAAAGGAGCTATCCCACATCAGCAGTAGAAAAACGTACTATTTTGCATTTTAAAGCCACTTTCAGGGCTGCTGGTTGGTGAACTGAAGAACACTGTGCTAAGCGTTACTATTGTGAACTTTTACATCGCCCGCCCACCTTTGCCTGACTCTGCTCCTTCCCTTTATTACCGACGGCTCCCGGGGCGATGTGCCCAGACGTCATTCCCGTGGACACCGAGGTCGAGGGGTTACAGGTTTACAGCGGCACAGGCTCGCTACATCTCGGGCAGGAATTCGTTTGGCGTAGCCGAGGCCTTTGGCTTATTTGATCTCAGCCTTTTAGTTAAACAGGAACATGCCCCGATTTTAACAATCGCAGTTTTCTGCACCTGGGGAAGGTGTGGCCGATGGCATTTCAACAGAAACGCGAGCCAAGGCTTCACCACCAGGAAGCTGAAGGCGCAGGGAGCGCCACGAGGCTTTTGCTCGTCGTTAAAAAGACTGAGGACCTTCCCCAGTGGATGCTCAAGGTGATTTGATCACCCACGAGAGCAGTAACGACGCGCTTAAGATTTCTGTAATGTCAGACTTTGTATGTTATTGCTGTTAAGGTCATTGTAGCATGACCAGAGAAAACAGCACGGGAGATGCCGGAGAACTCTGGGTGCACCTTCATGTGCAGTTTAATACATCGGCAGTGACAAGCCCAGGCTTCCTCTGCTCCCTCATGAATTGCTCCCTGATCCTTCCACGACGCTGAGGGAAACTGTCAACGGACGGCAGAAGTGGCAGTGAGGGCTGGGGGTTCCAACCCTCCCACCCTCCTGAAGGAATTCTCTTCTTCCCCCTCACATCCAGCCTGAACCGTCCCATCCCACCTCGTTACACTGCCTAGCCCGATCAAAACTTCCAAAGCTCTTCCTCCTGCTTTTAGACAGAGCTCAGAGACAAAAAAACAAAGCGAAACGAAAGAACAGCCAGTAGCAAAACATACAGGTGGGCTCGCTTACAACAGAAAAGCAGCCTAGACTTCTACCGTAGAATCACAGTCTTTCTTGCTCCAGCTTACAGAAAATGCCAAAGCCCGCCCAGCAGCAGCAGAAAATTAATTTCTTTTTTGGGGGCCTCATTACTCGGTTCTGAGTGCTGAAGCTTTCCACCGTGCCGTGTTTTCTCAGTTCTGCACAGTGCAGCTGAGTCTTCTCAGGAGCCTCGGTGTCACCCTGGAGAGAATACTTACAGTCAGGTAGAGGTGGGAACGTGCCACGGCCGGCGGTTTTCAAATGAAAGCAAACCATAAGATAAACACCGCCTTCCCCCTGAAAGCAACCAAAAAGATATAAATTGAAATAAATCAAAGCTCCATTTTACTCCTTAGTACACCACAAGACTGACAAAATCGCTGTGAGCTAAAAGTCCCAGTCAACTGCCCCATTTCTGAGGCTCTGAGCCTTTTATCTTGCCCCAGTGCCGTACGCAATCGTGTTGGGAGCCGCGCTGGGTCTCGCGGGTCCGGCGAGCTGGCCTCCGTCTCATCTGCACAGCGCCGGCGCGTTGTAAATCAACCGCAGGACAAGGGGGAAAACGGGGAATGTGGAAAATCCGCTCTGACCCCGTGTGTCGGAGCTTCTGAGATAACTCCGGGGTAACCGAAACCAGCACAGACAGCTTAACATCACAGAAAACACTGGCCTACTTCAGCGAGTATCACTGCAGGGTGACTCATTTAAGTAGCCGTAGCGCTCTTACGATCTTACCTTCGTTAGCTGAAGCAGTTAATGCTTGCAGCTTTGGCCGCAAAGTCTACGTGTAAGGCTTGCAGTCCCAAGGGCTTGATTGCATAAGAAACCACGTCTTGTGGCATTTAGTTGATCAAGCACTACTTCTGCTGGTCACATGGAGGTTTGGTTTCCCCTTGCATCAGCTACAACAGACCTTTTCCATTTTCTGTACTGGTGTCTGGCTGGTCAACTCGCAAGGATCACCCCCTTCACCCCACACTGAGAGCCTGTGCTGCTCTCCCACGTCCCTGCTCATAGGATCTTTTTTTTTTTTTTTTTGGTAAAGTCGTATCTGAGAAACCAGGAGCTTGCAATTCTTCTCATTTGTGTCTGTGCGTAACAGGTGTCATTTTCAGTGTAGTACAGACAAATCCCAAAATAGCTCAGGCTCTTCAGACTCTGCGAAGAGAAAAAATAGTGGTTACTTCAGCTCTGGTTGTAGTGAAAAACCCAAAGCTCGCAGCCAGCTCTGAAGTCCGGAATTAAAATGGCAGATGTAGCTGTGTAGTAGCGCTCTCTCTCTCGGTTCTGTTTTTCAAATGCGCTGCCGGCTCCCTCGCTCGCTCTTTTGTATGTGCGGACTGACACATGAACTCCCTCACACGGCGCTGGCTCTCCATTAGCTCCTCTTTGATTCCCAGATGCTGCATCTACCACGGATCCTCCTCCACATTTTCTGGCTTTGAGGCTCTAAGACGGGCGAGCGCTGCTTCCCCCGCCTGGTGCCGGAGGTGACTGAAGGCCCCGGAGGAGGGACGGTCTCCGGGAGGGGGGGAAGAGGCAAGGGGAGAGCGCTCGCCTGCAAAATCTTTCTTGCCTTGGTGAAGCCTGCTGTGCTGTACCGCAGAGCTGTTTG
>NW_009733986.1:10846-12565 GCF_000703405.1 Apaloderma vittatum
TCCGTGGACTTTCTTTGACAGAGATTATTGGATCCTGGCGACTCCAGGAACGCAGTTACAAGTTCCCCTGCCTACGCTGAGCGTTTTGAATCTCTGTGTGTGATAACACTTATTAATACCGCTCGGATGAAGAGGAGCCTATAGATTTCCAGCACTTTCAGGACCTCATCTTACACCGTGCATCACCCAGGGGCTGAAGCACATTCAGGTCGATGCCTTGTGGCCAGCAGGACGGGGTCTTGTGGGTCCAGCAGTAGCCTCAGGCTTTTATGCCCAGCACACCCAGTTTTGTTCCCGGGAACAGCTCCTTTTAGGTTGCCCCGTGCTTCAGGGTAACTCCCTGCCAAGTGCTCGCAAGACAGAGGCCTAAAACATTTTATTTTAGGAAGTCGAGTAGTGGTTCCTGTCACCGAAACAGTTAATCAAAAAGCACTAACTCTGTACTGGAACGTGTGTGTGCGCGCGTGTGTGTTTTTGTTTTTTAGAGCCAAGAAGATTTGCTTTGGTTTTTTTTAAAGCAGAAACCACCACAAAGTTGGCTGTGGTTTCAGCTGCACTCGTTTGAGATTTGTATTGCTGACTACCAATCCTAAAAGAGTTAACCGAGTAAGGATGACTCAGAAGCAGAGAAGGGAGATGTGAGGCTGAGGGCTTCGGAGCAAGCACCGAAACAGAGGTGAGGAACATCACAATTACCGAAAAAAAGGGTGCAGAGTCCAGGAGCGCCGTTCGCCCCGGCTTGCCTGGCCCTGGCACGGCTGGCACGGGCTCCCTGGAAAGCTGCAGTTCCGCTCTTATAACACAGGGAGCAGGCTGGAGAATTTAGAGCTGCGTCACAGAGCTCAGCGAGAGAGTGAGAGAGCAAGCTCCGTCGATAGGTCTACCAGCAACAGCCCTGCTGCAGCAAGAGGGGAGAGAAGCAGCAAGAGAGGCAGAGAGGGCTCCAGAAAGAGCACGGCTGGCACGGGCTCCCTGGAAAGCTGCAGTTCCGCTCTTATAACACAGGGAGCAGGCTGGAGAATTTAGAGCTGCGTCACAGAGCTCAGCGAGAGAGTGAGAGAGCAAGCTCCGTCGATAGGTCTACCAGCAACAGCCCTGCTGCAGCAAGAGGGGAGAGAAGCAGCAAGAGAGGCAGAGAGGGCTCCAGAAAGAGAAGTACCACCAACACCAGGGATTGGGCTCCTGCCACCACCCGGCGTCATTTCAAGATCGTCTTTGGGCTCGGTTGGCGTAGGAGGTTTCGCCCATTGACGATGCTGGAGACCCGGCGCGCTTAATCCCGCGGGGAGGGAGAGTGGGCAGACAGCGAAAGGGTTAACGGAAAGGAAATTTCTGGAACCTTCTATTCTGCGGCGCTACCCAGCGAGCGGAGGGCTGAGGACTGCGCAGATGGTGCACGGGCAGAGCTCTTCGGTCCGGTTCGTCTTTCCCACGTACGTACCCTTTGATCAGGATGGGGCTCAGGGCTGCATCTACGTATTTTAATTATTTGCAGGGTGTCCCTTTCCCCTGGCGTCCCTAAGTTCGGATCCCGAAGTGCCCTTATTATTATTTTGGCTGGGTACGACTGCTCTGTTCTGCGTCAGAGCTGTTTTCTCAATGGAACGACGGCACAGGTTGTACTAATGTGACTCTTGCCGGCATTGCTGTACTGCAGAGGAGGGTAGTAGTCGTGGGGGAGAGATGACAACTTTGCAAAGACTGCTGTTTGCATGTTTT
>NW_009733986.1:12750-12958 GCF_000703405.1 Apaloderma vittatum
GGGGTACAGGTAGAGACGGTGCCTTCCAGACGCTTCCACCACCAGCTGAAAGGGGTTAAGGATGAGTCGAGACGGGAAGCTAGCATTTAGGGATTAAATGTCATCATTTTGGCGTTGGAAAGTTGTTTACCTTGCTCTCTCCGTGTCTCCATGCTGGCAGCCTTCCAGCTCACATGTGATAGTCTTCCCTGTACTGCTGCATCATTAA
>NW_009733987.1:0-3150 GCF_000703405.1 Apaloderma vittatum
CCCTCGCCGCCTCACACGCGTTACTCTAAAAATCGGCCTTTTGCAGCTACAAATACCAGCGCGTACGTTCAGCGGGGTTCACCCGAGGTGCTCGAAATGCCACCGAGATTGGCTATTATAAATAAATAAAAGAATAAAGCAAAAGTGTAAACAATGTCCAGTTCTGAGGTGGTCGCCACAGCCACGGAGTTGAAACAGGGTGCAGGGCTGGAAATAAAGAAATGCATGAAATAGAGCAACTTCATCGTTTGTTTATGTTTTTTTTTCCCCGCCCTATTTTTATTTTTCTCCCCAAACCTTTGAATACTTAGACTCCCTCTTTGAATACCTAGACTCCTCTAAAGCCGAGTATTTAGCATTTTACACTGTTTTTCTGACACTTCAGCCCTATCTGTCTTCTTACCAAAACGTAATCCTGACTGTATATCGCTATACCCTTGAACACAAACATTTTGGTATTATTTACGCATTATTTTAGAAAAGCGAAGATGCTGTTAACAGGGGAACGTCTCTTTTTCTCTTTGTCCTTTTTTTTCCCTCCCCAAAACTTAAATACGAAACGAAATAATGTAGAACGGAATTATATAACAGTAAGTGAAGTAAGAGAGATGTGGAGTTTTTTTTCTTTTTTTTTCTTTTTTCCTTTGGTGAAAAACAAAGCTGAATTCAGAGTTTCTTGTCTACATACACGAAAAAAACCCCAACTTTATTTGAATTCCACGCACGAAAACTTTCAGTGAAGAAGCACCCTCACGGTCCACCTACTTTTGGAAGTAATAAAGAACACCCTAAAGCCACAACCCTTCTGTCTGATTAAGAACATCTCCATTGATCAGAGGCGGAAGGGTAGAAATCAAGAGGAAGGGCATCAGAAGAGCGGGAGAGAACTGCAATACTTTCACCCAGACTTCAAATAATCGCTAAACTGTGAAATTTCCGGGGAGTGACGTACCGCAAACTGTTAGTGTTTTAATGAGCATGCAGAACACCAACTTCAGCCCGGGACAAGCGGCCAAAGCAGCTGACTTTCCACCCATGGCGTGGTTTCTTTTTTATTTTCGCAACTAGTCTATACCTGGGCATAAAATAACACATAGGTAAGGGCGAGGTTTGAAATGCATGGTTTTTGTCGTAGTTACGGACTCACGGTGAGGAGTAAATTTGCTTCTTGGCAGGGGGGGGAAGTCATCTGTCTGGAGGCGCTGTGTTTGTTTTACGCCATTGGGGGGCTTGGGAAGGTGAGCAGAAAACGGTGAGGGGGACACCCTTCTTCTTCTGCTGAGTTTTTTCCAACCCCAGTGCCCTCCGACTTCCCCGGCACGGTTGATTCGGAGGGCTCCGGGCTCCCATTCCCTCCCTGCGCCTCCCCAACCTCAGCTCCGGTGTCGGTGGCGGTGGGACAGCGACACCCGCGGGCAGGAGCACGCAGGAGCAGGCAGGACCCTGCTGGCCCCAAAACCTTACCGCTTGCCAATGCGCCTGGCCTCTGCTCCATGGGTAAAAAAAAAAACAAAAACAAAGAAAAACAAACCACAAGTGTATGTATGTGTGTGTGTATAGACAAATTTAGAAAAATACATATATAGAGAGACCTGGCGGGAATAAGGATGAGAAACCCCCTGCTGATGGGTAGCAACCTGCTGTTTAACCCTGGCTCTCCTTCACCACCTTGTCCGCATCGGGGGGCACCTTCCACACATGAAGGAGGAATATTCGCCCCCTCTCCCCCGCTTCACCTCTTTTCACGTGTTAATTGCCGGCATCAGAATATCATGTCACTCTGCGGGTGTCTGTTTAAATAAAAAGGTGAAGTTACTAGCTGTAGGGTTTGGGAGACGGCTGCAATATCCTGAGAAACAGTAATATTTCGATATCCGTCCCTGCCGAATGGGCCCATTCTTTATTTCATTTATACCGGTGCTGCGTGGAAAGACCTTTTTCTTGGAAGCACTTGCTAGCTGATCCTACGAGGCTTCACCTTTCCCCTTTTCTTCCTTCCTCTTTTTAATAGAAGTAACGAAAATTAAAGGTTTGATGCCACCGAAAGGAGGTTTTTAAGAGCAGTGAGGAGTTCTAATCGAGGTAGGCTGTCGGGAGGAGGACACAATTTCGAGAAGTTGCAAGTTACGTTTGATTGGATTAACCACTAGCGGTTTTTCTTTTGTTAGTTGGTTGTTTTGTTTTGTTTTCCTTTTTTTTTTGCTAATTCATTAGCCGAGTTTCCGCCAAGTCGGTGTGCTTCGATAATTGATTTGCCACATATTCTAGGAATTTTGGTTGTCTCATGTCTCAACAAGCTGCCAGTGGAGAAAAGAATAACTCTGCTTTTTCCGAAGAGTTTCTTCTGTACCTGTAGGAGTACATTTCTTCCTGTCCGTACAAAAAACACCCACCCAAACTCCCAACGAACATCCCAGCCTGCTGGGCTTTTACAGTCAGGAAAGGCTCTAGGCGCACAAATATAAAATATTTATATTAGACGGCTATCACCTGCCCAAACACTCACCCAAAACCCCGAGCGCCTCAGGGGCAGCGGCGGCGGCAGCATCGCATCTCCCCTCCGTGGCGACGGACGGAGAGACAGACAGACAGATGGACGCCGCGGCCGTCCCACGTTCCCACGCTCTCCCCATCACTGACCCGACACAGGACCGCAACACCCTAGTTAAAACCTTGCTGTTTTCACGCGCACTCCTCTTAATATCAAAAAAACCCTCAAATCCCCCCAAAAAACAAACAAAAAAGCAAAAAAAAAAAAAAAGCGCTCTTCCTCATCATCCTCTGCAACGAGTGTCAGGGCAAATTCTCCCAAGCCCTGGGGCAGCGCTTAGGGCAACCATCAGAACGCGCCCTCCCACCTCGCTCACACCACGTTTGTTCTGATTCTTCCCTGTAGGGAGGGGACACCTCTCCGGTTTGCCCCCCTCCCCTCCCCGCCCCTACACGCCCCCGCCGGTGCGATGCTGAGCGTGCGGGTTCTCCCCGGACCTCGTGTTTAACGAGCCCATAGGTGAGCCCTCATCAGGTGATCAGCCTTGTGATCCAATAGCTTCTGTTCGAGTAAATAAGACGGTAATAAATAGGGGGCGGGAGAAGTATGTTAAAGAGAAAAGGGGGCGATACGGCAATCCTCCCACCCGGCAAGGACAC
>NW_009733987.1:3165-8243 GCF_000703405.1 Apaloderma vittatum
GCCGTCAGGGGCTGTTCTCCCCTGCCTTCCCTCCCTCCTCCCCATTTCACACGACCTAAACTTCAATTTTCCTCTCCGTGTTTTCAGGAGAGGTGAAGGTCAGCGAGGGGACGGGGGATTGTTCCCCCCAGCCCGGGACATGCTTCTCCCTCCGCAGGATGAGACTGAGCTCCCTCTCCTCGCATCCCGCTCCGGTAATCAGGCGCTCCCCACGGCACCGGCTCTCTCACGCAGCCCTGGCGGGGCTTCTCCGCTCTCCCGGAGCAGCTGGGAGGATAGAAGGGAAGGTGCGACGGAGGGAAGGAGCGGGGGGATGGGGAGGAATGGAGAGAGGGACTAGGCCACGGGTGCTGTCGCACACTGGGCTGCGACTTGGCTTCACCTCTCCCCTTCGCTCTGGCATTGCCCACCCACTCACGTCCCACACTGTGTCAGACAAAACGCGTGGGACACGTCTTTCGGGAGCTGCCCCTCCTTCGGAACCCCCCGCCCAGCAAGGCAAGAAGTTGGGGCTCAGCCTGTGGGGCCTAGAGGTACTCGGGTTTGGGGCTAAAAGAGGGAGAAAGGGGTTGGGGGGTGCTGCCCACCCAGACGCTCGCCCCACGCCACGAGTGGTGCTGCCTCCTGGGCTTCAGGAGCGAACATAGCCCTTCCGCGGAGCTGGCATCGCCTCCACTCCTTCCTCTGGGTGTTGTTATTAATGTCAGTATTCCCATCGACACCAACAATTAATTAGAAAGGCCTCTGCAAACGGAGGCTCGCAGCCGGATCTGCCTGGGACGGAGCACGTTGGTGAAGAGGGTCTCCGGGGAAGGTGGGCTCTGTCGTGCCCGGGTAGCTCCCCCGAGAGCCAGGCTCTTCTCAGTGATGTCCAGTGACAGGACAAGGGGCAATGGGTACAAGCCGGAACATAAGAGGTTCCACAAAAACATGAGGAAAAAACCTTTTCCCTGTGAGGGTGACAGAGCCCTGGCCCAGGCTGCCCAGGGAGGGTGTGGAGTCTCCTCCTCTGGAGACATTCAAACCCGCCTGGACACGTTCCTGTGTGAGCTGCTGTAGGTGATCCTGCTCTGGCAGGGGAGCTGGACTAGATGATCTAGATGGTCTTTTGAGGTCCCTTCCAATCCCTGACATTCTGTGATTCTGTGATGAACCAGGGACGAGGCTGTCTGCACATCACTGCTGCAACGCTGCCGGTTCGCGGGGAAGTGCAACACCGCAGGCCCTCGTGGTTAATTATACGGGAGGCTTGATGAGCCTCGGCTCCCTCTCTCGTTACAGGGGCGTTCTGGCAGCCCGCCTAGAAGAGGTCCGAGGGGCTGGAGTTGGACGTGGGGCTCGCTCTGCTCCCCTCTTAAAACTTTTCACGGCTTGCAGACATACAGATTGCCCCTCTAATTCCTCGGCTGCAGGTTTCTTTTTGGCGATTTTCTCCTGAAGGTTCATCGAAAATCTATGGGCGTTGCTACCCGACAGGGACGACGCAGCCCCGGGATCACACCTCCGCGTTTCGGATAGCTACAACCCGCCACGATTTGTTTGCCGTCGATTTGCAAAGCCGGAGATTTCATCTGTCTAAGCCTTCCCCCCTCTGTAATGCAAATGATGGCAAAACGCGATCTGCCACACAGCTAATTGGAGCGGAGTACGGTACATCAGCAAGGCTGTGGTTTCAGTGAGGTTTATGCAAGTTTCACGGAGTGAAAAAACAGTAAACTCCTATGTATGGCAACGCGCTTGGGGATGCTTATACCTTATACATACTATATTCTAATAAACAAATAATGTAACGAGAGATTGTATTAATGCTATCGAAATAAAATTAATAATCAAGAGTCACCTTGTATTTTAAAATAGATTGCTCTAAAATAAAAATGAACCTCTGATGCTTTGGCGTAATCAACTGAAAACGTACTGCAAGCTTCCTATATTATGTCCACAATTTGTCTTTAATTTCGTACCGATTTTGATATAATATAAAACAATTAACGCGATCAATACAATCAGCTAAATCAGGCTAATTTGAAGATTACTATTATTTAAATTATCAAAACAAAAACTAATCGAATAATGCTGTTCATTCGAATAAGCACAGAAATGTTTCCCTTTTAATTTACTTAGTTTCAAAGCAGAAACAAAAACATGTTAGAATTGACTTCTTTTCAAGTCAGAAACTTTGACATTAGAAAAACCTTCTGCATATTCTTGCTGTAAAGTGCCACCAGGCGAAGCTGTATTTTTTTTTCTTCTTTACTGTTTCTATAATAACTGCTATTGACTACATGTAGTCACTTTCTCCTATGAACCATTATTCCTGGTTTTTGCATCTTTCCAAACACACATCCAGGTTTATTCCTCTTCAGAGCAGTTATGAGATTCACTGACAACTCCATCGGGCTTTTTAAAAATTAATATTGTTTTAATTGGGATATATGAAAAATATTTTTGACTTGAAAAATCAGCCAAGCTCTTTCTTTGCAGGTCAGCTCCAGCGATGTTCGACATCAGTTGCTGTAGACCTCTAAGATTTCAGGCGGGAAACAAATTGAATTATTAAGCATGGAACCATCACCATATTAGTTCTAAAACCGTTGAAAAGGATGCAATAGATTTTAAACGGGCAGAATTTAATCCAGTTTTTCAAATTACAAGAGTATATGATTGTTTGTTTTAAAATGTAGTTTTCAAACTCATCTCTTGTTAAATATATTTATGTACATATATTTACCTGTCATGCACACATACACATATGTACAGCAGGTAAATTTAAGGGTGGTGACGAGAGGGTCTGTTGAAATTAAAACTGTTTATACCCGGATTTGTTAGATTGTTCCCGTACTGCAGTCGTACGGGACATAAGTACCAGAAGAAAAAGTCTTGCCAAGAGGTTGGCATCATACAAATGGGGATAAAACATTTTAAATCCTCCTTAATTATTCCGGCAAAGCGAAACACTTTAATTCTGTTTTCGTCTTTCCTCCAGTGATTTTTTTTCCCCCAGAAATACTCTCCTCGCGAATAGATCAACCGCATTTCCAAGCAAAAAGTAGGCCACTCCGAAAATCGTCTGTCTGGGAGGTGGGAGCTGGAATCAGGGTGCTCGTTCTGTTCGTGGCATCCCTTGAGGAGAATTCGACCTAAAGCAGGACATATTTCGTCCTCCTGTTCACATCACCAAATCGGTTCAAGTGCATTTTGAGTATCAAATATATTATTTTTTGTTATCTGAATAACTTAAGGCAGACTCCTGTCCTGCAGCTGGTACTCATGCAAAACTTAAGTGAAGGGACGCTTTTGCTGGGGAAGAAATGAGTACGGTTTCAAAAACGAGCGAAAGTTTGCCTGGTCTTTGGCAGACGATTTTTTAAGTGACTGAATAAACTCTTAGAATAAACAGTAACAAAACTTCTGAACATGCCTTGGCCGCGAGTGGGATCCCGCTGCCACTGCAATCAAATCAAAGACGCTGTTGGGTTCCACCAAGGCAAGGAAGGTCCTCTTAAATGCTCTTTTTTTTTTTTTACACAGAGATGTGCAATTTGGTTCAACTCTGAGGCACGCCCAAAACCCGGGGCTCTGGAGTGTGACCTAAGCCACCTAAGCCACTGCGGGTAGCCACGGCGGGAAGGACACTCTGTGTGACATGGAGTGACACCTCCGTGTCGTCTGTGCGAGTGAAAAAAGGGAGAAGTGAGCCTGACCGACCTCAAAAATGCGACGGGGAGTTTCCCTACTAAAAAGGGACCAGGAGGCTCATCCCAACAGCGTTTGCGAGAAGGATCAAACGGTTCTTCCCCGAGCTCCACTGCCCAGTTTCAACTGAGGAAGTTACACTCACCAGAGGAAAACGAGAGTTACATTAATTGCTCCTTTTTTCTTTTTTTTTGGGGGGGGCAGGGTGCGTGTATGCCTTCCAGACACGCTTAAAGGGAATCATTTTCCCCAAGCACTTTATAAAAGACAGTAGAAAAATTTCAAAAGAGCCCACTATTTTCCAGCTTTATTTTTTTTTTTTTCTTCTCCACATGAGAACAACTAGACTTGCGGAAACACCGGAGGCGTCGTGGGGAGGTAAATTTTCTTAAGTAGTAGTTAAATCCGCAGGTGTAGTGACCGTGGACCCGCGGAGCGTGACCCACCAGGCGTGGTCAGGAGTATTGTAGGGGCAAGGCTGCAGCCCCCGCTTAGGTCTTACACCTCGTCGCAGGGATCTGGTGTCCCTGAAGACCTGCAGACACCCTGTAACGTGCGGTACAGCACAGCTCTGCAGCTGTGTGTTATTAAGCATAGATGGTAATGGGTCACAAAAGGCAAAGCTGCCTTTGAGAAAGCGTTCCCGGCTGAAGTTCATGCAAGGTGAGAGAGCTCTCCCCTGCACGGACAGCTTCTCCCCAGACCTCACCAGCACGTCGCTTTTTTTTTCCCCTCCTGCTCACAGAAAGAAAAAAACCAAACTCCACAACCCACAACCCTTTTTTTTTTTTTTTTCATATGCGGGTTCCCCAAAACTGGGATGGAAAGGAGAGCCAGACACGCACTTCTTCCAGAGTAGGGGAAAAGTCTCTTCGCGTTGGTTTGCTTTGGCAGGAGGCGGCGCCATCCAAAGCAGACACCTGTGTGGGGTGATGGAGACTCCCCACTCCCCGTTCCTTCTGCCGCGATCCCCGTTCCCACCGCGGGAACACTTCGCCAGAACCCCTCCCCTACTCGTCCCTCTACCGCATCCGAACTTCATCGGAAAATCGCCAGAAAAACAACGACAAGAAGAAGACGACGACACTTTTCTCCTCTCTGGCCGGGTTAATACCGATTTTGCATCCCGACAATTAGTTCTGCCCGGCTTTCAAGACACCTTGAGATGGTTGGTGCCCGACCTGTGTACACGCCTCTCCCATTCTGAAGCGATACATATAATAATAATAATAATAATAACAACAACAACAATAACAGCATCAACAACAACACGATTAATAATCACAATTAGCATTATTATTAGAAGAAAAGATAAAGAAACCAACCTGCGAAGCCGACCCTTCTCCCCTTCACGGCCGGGCAGACGGGCAGGGAGGGAAGGAGAG
>NW_009733987.1:8459-44152 GCF_000703405.1 Apaloderma vittatum
CGAGCGGCACCGCCCCCCTCCGCCCCCGCGGAGATGCGCGGAGCCGGGACAAGTGGCGGGTTTAGGGCCACCCTCCCCTACTCCCTGGGCCCCTACAATAAGGCTAAAAATAGAAGAGATTTTCTACTTTCTCAGAGTTGCGCGAAACTTTGGGAAAAAAAGCACCGAGAAAAGAGTCAGGGGGGCCGGGGATGGGCGCAGACTTTCGCGGGCGTGGAGAGGGGCGAGTGCCGATGGACCGGCTAGGGGGCGAAGCGAAAAATAGAGGAAAAACGGCGGAAATTTGGAAACGGCGCTGGTATGGAAGCAGGGACGCGGCCGAAAAGGCCGTTGGAAAATTATCTGTAGAGAGATTTTTTCTTTCTTTTTTGTGTGTATGTGTATTTTATCCTCTGCTGGGGGAGATGCTCTCTAGTCTTACCCTATCCCGCCCCACACATCCCCGCGGGAGTTCTGCTGCTTGCTGCGGGAATGCTCACTGAGGGGACGTGGGATCTCCTGTTAAAAATCTTGTGTGGGAGAAAATAAAAAAAAAAAAGAAAAGGAAGAAGTGACAGGAGCACTCAACAATATGTTGTGACATTTCAAACCCACAGGACCAGGGAAGTAAGGTGGCACCCTGAACTGGGCATCTCTGTAAGGAGCAAATTATTCCAGGGTTTATTGTAATCATAATTTACAAGCTTCTCCCTACCTCCTCCCTCCCTCCCCCCGACTCTTCTCCTGTTGCAGGTAGGGCGGAACTAAATTTGGAGAAAAAATACAAACGGTGGCTCCCAGTGAAAAATCATTACTCAGCCCCCTTGGAGGCCCAACCCTGTCCACGGAACAAAGTGAGAGTTTGTAGAATTTGTAATCTTTTGTCATCAGCCGCCTACTCCCACTTTCATCAGAAAGCATGAGGAAAACTCATGCTTGAAGAGAAATTCATGTGTTATTAATGTTGATTAGTTTTACTTAGAGTAGGAGGCCCTTCTCAGTGACAGAGTATTGCTGCTACTCAGAGTAAACTCCCAAGTTTGGAACATTGGCAGAAAACAGCTATTTCGGATGCCAGCTGACCCTTTCAAAGCTATATTTATTGTGACTGTGATGAAGAATCGGGGTCTTGTTTCTGCTGCCAGGCACTGCTTCCCACACAGCTCTTCCTCTGCTTTGCTTGTGATTATTCATCCCAAAACATATTAAATAAATAGCTCTTCCTCCTGAAATACTGGTTATTTCTTTTGTTTTGCCTCAATTTTCAGACAAGCCTATAAACATGAAAAGTGTTTTAGCTGGTATTCAGCAAACAACATTCAAAAGCCAAGTACAATGATGGTAAAGCTCTAAACATTTGAAAATCAAATAATATTTCATTTGCCTAAGGGTCATTACAGCCAAGGTTATCTTCTGGGCTAAATTTTTCTTTGTTCATATGAGTAAACATGGGTACAAGAGTCTTCCTCTGTGAGTTCATGTTTAAGAATTCTTAAATACAATGGTTTGATGTTCATCTGCTTTTCCTAAACTGTATCAAAGTGCCCATCACATAATTTTGCCAAATAGAAACCAGACAATTAGTAAAACAGAATACAAAGTTCATCCTCTATTACATGCTGTTCAAAGAGTAAGATCAAAACAGATGGTCATAGCATGTAGTGTTTTTTCCTGCTGTGTCCAAAGCAGTAGAGTTAGATGTTACATGATAGGTCCCCAAAAGGCTGTATTAAGACTTGGACCTACATTCCTTCTCCATTGTTTTTAGGATCCTCAGTTTTTTCATAGATTTAGAATAAAATTAAAACTATTGGGCTGCAACATAGACATTCATTTTCTCAGCCTGAGTCACTGCAACACATTAACACCATCAGTGTTGTTTTCCTCTTGTACTGAATTACTAATAAAATAAATTACTAGGTCACAGGAGTGCAAATATAAAATATCAAAGTTAAGGTTATGATTCTTTTTTTCCCCAATAATTTTGTTAAACTTTTATGTGTTGGACTATTTGCATTTTAGAAATGTTGAGCTATACCGAGATCATAGACTTTTTTGTTTTAAGACTGAAATGTAGAGCCAGAATACCCCATATCGATATCATGGTACAACTTTTTCATGTCATATTTGCATCCTGAGAGCTCCACTTTCTGACCCAGAGGTGATCTTGTAAGATCGTTGCACCTCTTAATGTAGTAAGGCCTCTTGACTTGAGGCAGGAGGAATTACAAAAATTCCACCAAATTTCCCAAAAGCAGTCCATGAGTAAATATCCACAACCCTCACTAGAGATAAGAACTGCAGAGCAGACTGTAACTGTGATGATTTCAAAAGTAATATATGCACTTCGTAAACATTTATAAGATTTAAAAATTTATTAAGTACACATTTCAAAATTCAGGTCAATTATTTTGTGAATTTACAGAGTCACTCTCTGGAGTATCACCTAAGTATTCCTGTAAATATTACTTTTTTTTTTTTTTCCTATCAAGTTTCCAGAAGAGATTGACTGAAACGAGCACCTATGCTTGGAAAATACAGCCTTCTATTTTTAAAAACAGTTTTAACAACAAACTGATATTTTCTAAAAGTGATCACTCATATCCCTCACCATCCCTAAAAGCAGCTCAGCCTTTAAAACTGGTGGAAAAGAATGCAATTACATAAACAAAAGCAACCAAACCATAAAATCCTACTTGCAGTTTTTAGTCATGAAGGGAAGACAGTCAGTAAAACAAGTACTATTTTACTATTAGAATTTTTTTCTGAGGAAGAAATTAATTCACTATGGTAATAGACAGCAGTACTGGAACACACTGTTGAATTTAAGGGTTTCTTTTATAATTTGTTTACCGAAAGAAAAAAAGACCATATTTACAAATAGACCTTTTATTTTTCACAATCAGGCATCTCGTGCTACACTCATTGTCCTTCCAAATTGACCTCATTTTTTTTTTTAAAAATGACTCTAGCATGAAGAATAGAGCTATTTCAGCATCCTGAAGGATCTTTTATTTCTGCATTGGGTGTTTTTACTCTTGGCAAAGGAACAGAGATCTTCACTAGTGAAATTCAGTATTGTGGCATGGTACAACTGTGTGTAATTTGGAGGGACTGAACTACAGACCCAATCTGTCCTTGGTGCTTGTAAGGGTTTCCAGCAGTGATGGCAACTACAAGGAGGTCTGGAAGAGAAGCAGACTGGGAGAGCTGTGGACATTTATTTCCTTCAGCCACAAAAATAAATGATCCAACCAAGCACATATCACACACTTGCCTCTAATATCTAACAATTACTGATTGATTTCTCATAAGCAATCACTTGCAATGTGAGATCTTGGTTTGCTGGCAAACCCTCTCCACTATGCTGCCAAACTAGGGTCGTGGCGTGTGTCAACCCTCGTTTCCTCCCAAGATCCTTTTATGTTTTCCATTCTTCTCAAAGGGTGCTGATAGTTGGGTTTTCAGATTAAGACTGTCGACATTCACCTACAAAATCTTCCCTCTCTCAGCATATTGCACTTGTGACAAAGGCAACTTTTCACTACTCCCCACCATATTGTAGCCATTCAATAACAGCCACGCCCCCACTCCCCTGGTTAGATTGTCCAAACATTGATTCTCGCATTGCTACTGCTAGGTTATTATAACATGTTTGTTTGTCATTCAGCACAGGATTTCTTTCTGGTTGTCCACAGCTTGTCTGGAAGGTGCAGGTGATGCAGAATTTGCGTCTCTGACAGACCACAAGCATCTGTCCTTTGATTACCCTACTGCCCTCTTACACCAAGTATCATGTTTCTGCAATGAGCTGCCCACAACCTCCCTTTTCACCTTCACCCAACCCAACCAATTAAGTTTACATTTGTCTTGTCCCCTCTGCTGAATTTAGTCACTGTCAGGTTGCTCCTTAAGAATTCTGTGACCTCTATTACACACTCCTTGACCTGCCTTAAACTCTGTGTCCTGCCTTCTTTCTAAAACCCATCTCTCAGGCTGCTACACTTTCCGGCTTCTTCTCACACAGAGGGCCTTAGTTTAACATTTCTTTCCAGCTACACCCCGCCTGATGAGTCCCTATTGCTAAGACATTAAGACCATCTTTAGCAGCATAAAGTGCATAATATCCTTAATTCACACTGCCAATAAACTTGTCTTTTCCCCAGCAAATGAAACCTAAAAACGCTGCTCCCTGTTAGTTGCACAAACAAGAAAAATGGTAATTTTCTTCAGTCAATAAGATGGTGAAACTGATTGAATTTTCTAGATTAGAGTAACAGAAACATCACTGATTCAGGTTTTGTTTTCTCACTGTCTTTTGTATTTAGGCAGTTAAATTTGGTTCACTGTATGAAATGAAGATGAACACTAAGATCTTGGCTTTTGATCACGTGAGCAAAGGTGGACAGTGAAGATAAACCCCACTGCATTTGGTAGCACTCTATGTAACCTCACCTTTTTCTACCAAGTGTTAAAATTGCCTGTTTCTGTTATGGTTACTGAAGGCTCTCTGCAGTAATTTGCCTTGTTGAAGCATGTGTCAAATCCAGCACAGCTGTTGGGCACCAAAAACTAACTGCTGTTCCTTAAAGTCCACTGACCTTGTTTTCTCAAGGAAAATGTGCCTGCAGAAGGTGAGTCAGGGGGACGCACCTGTGCATTTTTCAGCACGAGGTGAAAAGTGCGGCTTTCTTAATCCATCCTCAAGCTGATGGAAAACAGAGGCAGCATCATGACCACCACCTTTCACAGGTAGCAGGCAATGCAAAGAGCCATCTGTTCGTCCAGTCATCAGAAGCTCTTTTAACATGATGTCAGAAGTTTTTCCAATGACTTATTGATGAATGTTGCAATTTCACCACAGAGGAATTGCAATGGCCACAGATACAAAGTCTCTCAGTTGGTTTGCTGAACAACAAATCCAGACCACAATTTGCAGAAGTCCAAATGCAGGCAAAGTTAGTGGATGCCATATCTAAAGCTTTCTTTAGAAAAGGTTGCACTCCTCACACTCATTTCTTCAAAATCCGAACTGATGTGACTAGCAAAATCAGTTATGGAGATTTATCCTTCAGCTAACGTATCATCCAATGTCCACCTTCATTTTATCACTGATTTCTGTGGACTGAAAATGAGCTTTTTTGATGGTACTATTGTGCAAGTGCACTGGGAGAGGGGAGTAATTTGTTCCTTCTTTTCTACTGTATGTTGCTTGTTCTCCAGCCTTGCAAAATAATCTGAACTGTTGGCACATTTCATCAGTTATTTATTGAAAAACACACTCAGGCAATTTTGAGTAACTTTATTTGTGTGCTGTGCTTTTGGACCAAATTTATCATCTACCATATCAACAAAGGCATGCCAAAAAATCTCCTTTGTGATACATTTTGAAATGAGTAATTCTTCCAGCCTAGGCCATCCTATGATTCTATGATTCTATGATTCTATGATTCTATGATTCTATGATTCTATGATTCTATGATTCTATGATTCTAGGACAGCGTCATGCTCCCTGCGACCAAAAATTGGTGTGTTGCTGTGAAAGTTATCTGATTTTATTCAAGTCTTTTGAGCTTCAGAACAAAGATGACAATGACTGCAAATAGCAGAAGGCTGGCTATTGCAAATCTCAGTGCTCTTCCTCTGATACTGTTTTTTTTTTTTCAAACTACATAAAGTGTGCGATTGAAGCTACTTGGCACTATTTTTCAAGAAGATCACAAGTTGTTGTGGATGACAATTCATTTGCATTTCTTGAAAGGTGAACTTTACTGTCAGTAACAACAACTTGTGCTAAGTGAAGTACTAAGAACAGTTTGGAAGCACTCATGATCAAGTTTCTATCTTTCTGTATAGTCTTATTTTTTTCTTTAGAATGTCGTGTTACTCAGGACAAATTAAATAATGAGTTAAGCATCCATCTGAGACAGTATTGTGAACAGACTGATACATGATTCACCAAGAAGAAACTGAAGGATGACTGTGCAGCTAGTGTCAATTCCCAGTTTTATTGAAAAAGGTTTTCATCAAAGAAATGAGACTTCAATTTTTATGAGATAACTGGGTTGACTGATAGGAATAACTGCACCATTTTGCACATTATTTGATTTAGCAATACACGATAGTCTGACTGAAGACTACCAGGCTATCAAAAAAGGGCAAGTTATTATGAATTAGGAATGGTCAACCAGCAGACCTCAACTAGCTTCAGTTGAAAAATTGTCAAATAAGTGTCTTCCTGACAGGATTCCCATTGATCAACTGATGACTCTGTTTCATTATTTTACTAAGTACCTGAAACTAAGTAAAAAAGTCACAACTGGCAGTATTTGAGTGAGATATAAGCTTTGGACAAAAGAGAAATAATGTTAGTTATTGGAGAGTCATACAGCATATTCTAGGTTTGTAGCTAATTTTTGTCAGTCAAAGCATTTTCTCTTTCACACAGGTCAAACATCAAGTCAGGCACCACAATCGTCACCACTTGTAGAACAGGGCTTTTTTTGAAAAGCAATAACCTTGTAGAGACTCAGAATCTACAGCTGGCAGCTCAACAATAATTCTCATCTCGAGTCTGGTAAAAACGACTAATCTGTTCTCAAACAATGATCAGCAATTTAGTGTGTACAGAAAGGTCGTTCTGCATTTTCGTATGACTCAGGAGCAGCGTGCCACAACCAGGACAATGTCTTACATTCACATTTCCTGAGGTCCACCTTTTAGAATGCAAGCTTAAAAACTGGAAAGCATGCCTAAAACCTATCTGAATGCTGGGGAAAACAAAAGTCTAAGTCACCTCCATAAGTGTATATCTGCCTATAAAAAAAAAAGAAAAAAGAAAAAAAAAGCCTTGCTTACATGGCACAAGTAGCTTTACAGGGAGAAGCTAAAAAATGTAGATGACAAGTTTTACTTGTCGAGAGTAGGTACATATATTTAATTGACAGGGGACATCACCAGTGCAACAGAAGAACCCTCTAAGCCTTGTTATCCTGTCTCAGAGATGTACTTTAGCACGTTAGTAAGCTCAGTGTGGGGTGTCAAGTGAAAATCTACAGCCTACAGGATACAAGAATTCAGCTGCAATGATCGCAAGTTGGGTCTAGGGGATTGCTTAAACCACCCAACGTTAAACACTTAATTTAGGAGGCTATTCCCTGTAGGTACTTAATAGTCACTGGAGGGAGACAGAGTCCTCTGTGAAAGCATTTAGGGGCTGTTTCCAGGAGAAATCTTTCTTTTTTTTTTTTTTTTTTACAGCTATACAGGTTGTTCAGAGAGTGATTTCCTGGTGCTTGGGGTAAGGCAGAGGTGGCATGGTGCTGACCTACTCACATTGCCCCTCTGTATTGTGCTCCTCAGCAACTGGAGTAAGTAATTACTTACTCAGGCAGTACTTACCCATTCGGGGGGAAACGGGACACCCAAAAAGTGTTGTACCAAGTGTCTCAGGAAGCAGAGAGGCCTCCCAGAGGAGTGTAGTCCAGGAGCAGATGGTAATTCAGGTGCGGTGTCTGCACAGAAGCAAATGAAGACACCATAACTGAAGGGCTAAACTCTGCTCTGGAAGAGCAGCAGATGTCAACATGAGCAGCATGCCTGGTGATGTGGATGCCAGCTCTGCAGCATGAACTTCTGGGAAAGGAGTGTCAGACAGCCGGCCTGTGAGGCTCAGTTTCATCTGTCTCTCTTGTTTGTGAGGGAGAGGTGGCATTCTGCTGCAGGCAATGGGAGCCAAAGTGGGGGACAAAAGCTGGCAGCACAGCAAGAATCCAGCTTTTCTTCATGCAAAACCAAGACGTAAAAATTACGTTCCTGTAAAAACATAAATTCCAGCTGCCAAACCACACGCTCCTCTATGCAGCAAGGAAAATGAAAACATGTGTACGCTCATCCCAGTGCTTTCAGTGTGCCAGCAGACCATGGAGGAAAAAAAAAAAGCATGCCTCTCCCTCTGCAAGCACCCTTTATTTTGTGCAGCCATGAAACAAAGATCTCCAGGAGCTCTGTGCCCTTCCTCTTTGCTGAACCATTCACATTCACAGGTGATGTCTAAGCTGTGGTCCTTGGGCAGCCAGATGATGACTCCATTGCCAACAACATGACCCAGTGGAAGCACTGCCCATGGTCACCAGCTCAGCAAATGAGTGACCTGGTAACATCAGCTCTTGTCCTGCTCTGCCTGAGACCCACAGCTCAGGTCTTTTTGGCAGCAGTCCATGAAGTGGTAATGAAAAGGCTAAAAGAAGGTGATAGCAGAGAAAAACCACTCCTTCAGATTTCTGCTAGACCATGTCCCTCTCTTCAGTATACACTACTGCTTTTTAAAATCAGATGTGTTTGAAGAGAGAGTCCTGTCATCTTCTTTTAGACCCTCTTCACTTCCTTTTCTTCATCTTTACTGTCACGTTCCAGGTGACACAGGATTCCCAGAATGGATGTATTTCTTCCCTGCCCTCTTATCCTACAAGATCTTGTCAAATTCCATCACTTTGCCCTCCACATGTGAGGACAGCAGAAAAATGTCAGTACAGTATCTGTACTTCAAACTAGTGCTGTGACCCAGCTTTGCCCCAAGGAAAAGCCCACAGCCATAAGCTCTCAGATTTTGCTTACACAGATAGTAATTCACGTTTTTAGTTGATTGTTTTATTTCATGACATAAAAAGAAAACAAGCTGGTGAACACTCTCATAGATTTTCCCTGTGGCCAGCATTTTTTGATATGGATCATCTGGCAAATTATATTGAAACCACGCCCTCACTAACACTATAGCTATAAAAGAACAGGTATCGATCATAAATTTTACCTGCAACTGATTTTACACAAAGGTAGGGCTTTTATATTAAGCTCGTAAAGTCTTCTAAACATTTATGCTTAAGCTCCATGATTGTGTATCATAAGCAATACATTTAACTAAAACATAATACACTTAAGCAAAACTATATACTTGTCTAACTCAAGCTTGAAAATACTTAAGAAGAATACTGACCACACAGTGTTTAATTGCAAACCTAGATATAATTATGAGTGAGCCTCGAAGTCTTTCCAAATGCACAATGTGCTTCTCTGAAGAGAGAAGATGTCAACTCATAAAAACCCAAGAGCTTCCATCTCCAGAGTCACAGATTTACAGTCAGAAAGGGCCATTTGTATCACATAATCAAAGGTCTCTATTTCCAAGCTGTAGAAGTTCATGCAGGAAGATAATGTAAGGGATAATTTTACCAGCTGAGAGGAACAAAGCAGCAGCAGTAGCAGTTTCCACAGATGCCCTAGCTGATGGGCAGAGCTGGGCCCACAGGGACTATTAATAAGCTAGGGTTTTACCCGAGATCCATCAAAACATAGTTACTAACACAACCGGCACGATTGCTTCCAGCTACGCTAAACTTGAGGACTGCAGATCACACAAAGAGTAGGGTAGTGTCACAACATCGATTCTTACCTCCCCTACCTTGACAAGTACCCGCTCCTGAAGAAGAAAAGGAGCTCCTGAAGAAGAAATGGAGCTCCTGAAGAAGAAATGGAGCTCCTGAAGAAGAGACGAGTTCCTGAAGAAGAGATGACCTCCTGCTGCTTGCTCAAGGATTGGGAATGGGGATGCAGAGCTAAGCTCCCAGCAAAGGCAAGAAGCTTTAAAACCGCCCTTAAACTGTTTTGCCATTTTTCCTTTGTGAAACTCGTGTGTCAGGAGCAGGGATTAGCAGATGAAGGGGCAGATCCTGCTTTCACAGCATGGTTTGAATGAACAAGGTCTTGCAGCAAAAAGAGCAGATGCCCGATGGAGAAGCCTGGGTGCTGCTGTGCAAAGCACATTTTATCTGTCTGCAGCAATGGTCAGGAAACTCCCAAGGACCTGCTGATCATTAGGGAACAGACACATCGGGCTCCAAAGCCCGCTGAAGGCAACTGGAGCCCTTCTAACACCCTCAGTGAGCTTCATCTTGGAACACGTGCTGCCAACCTGCCTGGCCAGTTCTGGCAAACTGGTTGTACAGCTGTGCAGCGTTGTCTTTACAAAACACTTTGATCAGGCTTGTATTTCATATTTATTTGTCTACAAATCTGGATTGATAGTCACACAAGCAGTGTCAAGCCACCAGTTCTCTCTGCCCTTCTGTCTGTAGAGATGGAAGAAATTAATTCCACCAACAGAGAGGTTTCTCCATCCCAGGATGCAAGTCAAGGCAAGTCTGACATCCTTCCTCACCATTAATACAGCGTGTAGGCTTATATTCATCTTTTGCTTACTTGGGGATTTCCAGTTGAAAAGGTCCTGAATGGATCAGGAGCCTCTTTGACACAAGAGAAAACGGAGACACAGATAGAATGGCTTGCCTGGCAGGAAATGTGAAATATTTATCATTTAAATTTAAATGGTAATTAAAGCGGAAAAAAAAATGCCTAGACAAGGCTCTAGGCATGTGACACATAGTTAATAATACAAAGTCTTCAAAATAATGATTTGAAACAGTATCTTAGCCAGCCAGTTACAAAAGCTTTGTTGCAGCACTACATCACTGAAGGAAGAATATTCCCATTGCTCTCCAGAAAACCATACTGAACAAACTCCTAGTCTTTTAACAAAGGCTTTTAGAAGTATTTCTGCCTTGTGATCTGTCTATTCATTAATTCTGTTATTAAAATCAAAATTTTAATCTCCTGGCATTCATAAAAATTACTTTGGAATTAAAGTGAGACAGTATTAGAAATGTGTGGCAAAAAAATGTTGTTTTTAAAAGCATTACAAACCCCTTTTTAGCTTAAGCTTGGGGACAGGAAGGATTCTTTTGTTTTGTTTGGGTTGTTTTCCTGTTGTTTTTTTTCTCATTTTCTTAATAAAAAGGCAAATGTCAGTAATTTGGTAGACCGCTTTTACTCTTCTGTACCACGCAGGCAGCTGGATTGTGCAAAACTGGGATCTGAAGTCCTTTGGAGATGGCTCATATTCTGACAGACTGGTCTGGCACAGTAAGAAGATCTAGCTAGTAAGTCCCTGTGAAAAGTTTTACATCACTGGCCCTCACACAGAGCATCTACATGGAATCTGGGTAATCTTTGACCCATTCTTGCTCCCGTTTAGAACTCCTGCCTTTCGGCAGAGGTGTCTTTGGATGCTCACAGCGGTCCGACACTGTCTTGGTGTACAGCTCCCATTCCTTAGCTACAAAGACTGAGCCATGTGCCAAGTCTTTTCCCACCTTCTGAATTGCAGAGGGTTTCTTTAGCCTGCTAGATTATAAGGAAGCTATTTTTGCCTGCAGAGAGAAGTACCAGGCTCTCCTGTACAGTTTTTCGGTCCTATTTTCTGGGGGTGCAGGATGAGAAGCAAGTGCTTTAAACTAGAGCAGGGTAGATTTAAACTGGATATTAGGAAGAAGCTCTGTACTGTGAGGGTGGTGAAACACTGGAACAGGTTGCAATGGAGACATTCAAGGTCAGGCTGAAGAGGGCTCTGAGCAACCTGATCCAGTTGAAGATGTCCCTGCTCACTGCAGGGGGGGTTGCACTAGATGGCCTTTAAAGGTCCCTTCCAGCCCAACACATTCTATGCTTTTTTGATTCTAAGTTGTTTTCTTCTGCTTTGGGCAATGCAAGGACAGGATGAGATTCTTCCACACACTGTAGCCATAGAGAACAGCTTTACACTGTAAATTAAATCCAGTCCTATTTAGTCTGTGCTCTGGAATAAAAGAATATTACCCTCAGGTAATTACCTCCCAGGAGTGAGGATGAGTCAAGGTGCTGCTGTGCAAAGGCTATGCAGCCTCTATATTCCCTTCTGGCTGATTAATTGCATTTACCAGCTAAAGGGTTGCTAAACCTGGTATAGTGAGCAAAGCACAGCAGTGGGACCACCTACTGCTGGAGAGCATGGTTGCATGTGTTCTCAGAGCATCAGAGGAAATTTCAGGAGGCAGTGATGAAGTAGGAGGTTCCTTGAAGATAACTGGATCTGATCCAATGAGGAGAAGAGATGTTTTTCTTTTTTTTTGGTAAGAACTTCAGTGCCTGGGGTCACAGGCTGCCAAAGGGCAAGATCAGAGGAAATCCAAATGCTTGGGAGATGGAAAGTAAGGGTCTTCCTGAAACCTTTCTAAGTCTAATACTATGCATCCCCAGAAAATAGGACTGAAAAACTGTACAGGCAAGCCTGGTACTTCTCTCTGCAGGCAAAATTAACTTCCTTATAATCTAGCAGGCTAAAGAAACCCGCTGTGATTCAGAAGGTGGCAAAAGGTCTGGCTAATGCTGTCTCTCAGCAGCTATTCATAGATTGTTTGAAGGAGACCGATGTTAGTGTTAGCAGAAAAGCTATCCAAGCTTAGCTACATGGCCTGACCCCAGCTGACAGCGTAACTACAGAAGTTTCTCACAGACAGCAGTTGGTCTGTTTAGCTTTGTCTGAGAAACCAGTATGAGTGGGCAGCTCACACCCCCATACCTATAAAAACTTTTGTGACAGTAGACTATATTGGATTAAAAAGATCCAGAGAGCTATATTGTCTACTGAAAAATTAACCCTAGTTAATGGAAGTTTTACTGCCTTTTACACAGTTATCCTTCCACGCTTGGCAAACAGGACAAATAATTATGATGCAAGCTGGTTCTCCACAGGGTAAACACATCATCATGTTCTTTCTTCCAGATTCCAGGTAGGGAAAAGTATGTTTTCAGTTTGCAAGGCACCACAGAGGGATTTTAAAAATTAACACAGAATAAACCTTTTGGCACAGCCTAACTGATGCTTGTTTGTGTAGCCACAGTGGCCTAGAAGGAGAGTCCAGATCTCAGCAAAAGAGTATGTGACAAGAGCTTTGGCTGAGCTGAGCCTTCAGGTGATGCTGACTTTCCTTACCACGAGCATCCTTGCCCAAGCACGATTTTCTTAAAACAATAATTCCTAAATACAATAAAATTTTAAATAGCAGTATATCAGGTCTGCAGGAGAAAATACTAAATAGGATTTGGGGAATCAACCTTCTTCTTTCCCTGTATGTTCCAGCCCTCATTACTGGTCTTGTGCTCCACTCCAGCACGCTTCGATGGCCTCTCACATCGTACGATCTTCAGAAGATTCTCGTCTGCATCCTAAGAAATGTTCCTCCCCTCTCTCTTTTTACTCTTTTCTGCCATGATCAGTACCCTACTCATGCTCAGCCTGCAAATATACATCACTCCAGAAACTCTCTGCTCATTTTCTCCCAGGGAAAGCTTCATCTCCCAGCTTTTCCAGAGGACTTTGCCTGCCTAAAATAGTAAGAGCCACGGTAAAGAAAACTGATTGCCTCCTCAGACACAGCCTTTCAAACAGTATCACCTGTAGGATGCACGATGCAGCAGCAGAAGAGACATCCCAGTCAAAGAAATCATCTTATTCAAGAAAATGACTTAATTATATAAAAAAAACCTGGCAAAGTCTCAGAATTATAAGCAGTTGATTACAGTTTCCACGTTTCCTCCTTCAAGACCCTCATTCAGCTGTTACTCAGCCTATGATTTTCAATTAGGGTCTTCTCACACGCAACGTAAGTAAAATCAGAGAAATTGTTAGCCCTGAGGAGGTGAACACCTCCCTCGTTATACTGACTTGAAGTGGGAGCCTTAATCTGATCCGAGGAGGGGAAACTACATTTGTCTGATTGGTGCTTCCTATCACGAACAAGCCGATGGGAGAGTGATGGAGGGTAATTGTGATTCCAATTATCATTAATCACTCAGGAATGGACAAGCCAAAAGCGCAGGACCCAAAGTAAAAAGTGTTATCCAAGTGCTGCTGAGCAGTGACACAGAGGAGCAGTGAAACTGACTTAATGCAAAGATGTCTTCCAACTAGTGTGTCTTTTCACAAACCATTTCTTCACAGTGAAGCCTTCTTTCATGTGTAGGCACACTTTTAAACAGCAACGTGTGGACTGACCACTAAATTTTATGATTAAAATGGTTTCTCTAACTAGAAACATATTATCAACCCTCTCTTTCTAATCTGATAGCATCCACCACTAATTCGGCTAGGTTGCATATAACTATCACCAGAAAAATTAAAAAGAAACAAACTGGCACCTTATATACATGGCATATCAAAACAAAAAAAAAGAAGTAATATTGACAAGTCAGGAGAAATCTGAGACATCACTTTGCAGAGGAAAATCTTCTGAAAAATAAATCCATAGAGATACACTATTAGATGAAATCACCTCTTTTTCTCTCCCTGTGTGGGCCGAAACAGGCAGGATGCAGGAACAACCACAAACCAGAGCCGAAACGCAAAGAGTAGACTTATTCTCTCTACTTGAGAACCTGAAGAATCCTTGCAGCAGCCCTCGGATGAGGCACAGAGGCAGTGATCCCACGAGCAGCTCGACAAGTGGCAGCTCAGGCATAAGGAAATCTCTCCTTGCTAGAAAGTCTGGGGTATTTATCCCACTGCTGTGTTATGTTTTACTTGCTCCTCTGCCTGAGCTCCCTGGACTCTCACTACAGCTTTGCAGGCCAGGGATGAGAGAGATGCCCCTGCATCTATCCCTGGCCTCTGTTATCTAAGTGTGAGTGTGCTGCTGGTCCAGCACACAAGGACAAGCAATAATCCACTGAGATGGGTGTGTTTTCCCACACCTCAGGCTCAAGTCACTTGAGCATACCCACAGTCCTCCCCGTCAATCTTCCGTTGTACCCCTACAGTCCCCCACCTTAAAATGTGTCAGAAGGAGATAAACAGCCCCTGAGGTCCAGCATAAAGGAATAGTTCTTCAGGGTCTTCCTTCCAACCACAGCACACTGAAGGCAGAAGGAAGCTGAATGGAACAAAATAATTATTCACCTTTTCCCTGTTATCCACCAAGCAAGCGGAGAGAAGGGCATCTGAATGTTTGCTATGTCAGTGTCTTGACCATGCAAGTTGCTGGAGCATCTATTTTTCTGTAGCTTTCCCATGGCTGCCTTTTGTCAAAACAGGAGTTCAGCTGGCACTGTGTTTCAGAGCTGCTGTCTCATGGTTTTCTGAAACAGAAAGATTTTTGCTTTCTCTGAGCCATACTGACACAATGATGGGGCTTTGTGTGTGTCTTCACATTATCCTGAAAGCATCTTAGAATAATAAGAACTGAGGAGGGGAAATGCTAGATATTTAACAGATTGACTCAGGAATTTAATTGCAATATGTAGCTAGCATTTTACAGGTGATAAGCTCAGAAAGGCCAGCATAGAAAGGTCAATGAAAAACTCAGGAGGTGCTGTTGCATGTCGGAAGAAGAAAAGACTCCCAAATTGTACTAAAACATTCATGTTTATCCACATTTAATCCCACAGAAAGAGAGTGAATCAGCCACAAACACTCGTTTGGGAAAACCTCTCCTATGTTTTCAGGGGGCAGAGTATGCACTTCATCTGGTAAACTCAAAATTTAAGAAAATAGTGCCCTAGTGGCTCAGAAATTCTTGCCTGGATCATAGTTCTGGGTTTGCTGACCGGCCATCATGGTCTGAAAATCTGGACTAAAACCATGCTGTTCTCCCTCCTCCCAAGGTCCTTTACATTTACAAAGGGATTAAGGGATTAAAAGTCATTACAGTGGCAATTTCCACTGCTTGATATTCAGATTGAGTCTAGTTCTGCAAATCTCCAAACAATTGCTATTTACTTGTAAGCAACATTGACCCAGCCATATGACAAATTAGATCAAGATGAGCTTTGCAACTACTTAAATGTAATTTCTATTTTCTAACCATTTGAATTTAGAACAGCTGAGATTTCAAACAGATTTCAAAAAGATGGCACTGAAATTATGTTTGCAGACTGTTTACTCTCCTTGCATGCTTTTTCATTTGTCCAGCTGTCTTCTATGTATTTTCTACCTTGGGACAAAGTCTGTTTTCCTGAAAGAATCAAATGACTTAAAACACTGAATTGTTCGGCTAATATTCAAAGGGTATAAATAGAGGAGAAGTCCTTGCAGGAGACTGTGTGTAACAAGGGCTCAGTCCTGCCTCTACATGCTGAAGTAATACAAGATAGATGTTTTTAAATTATTGTTATATTTACACTGCATCTGTCATGAGCATTTCTCATGAGTTGCTCAATTATTCTCACTAAATGATTTCATGGTTAGACTATTAATAAACTTGACTACTTCACAGCTTCAGAGATAGAAAAACATTTTTGGAAACTCCTAAAATACCTCAGTCTATGCTCAAAGATATTAGAAGCAGTAGAAGCCACCACTTGAGAGCCCCTGAGTTATACATACTCATGGAATTTTGCTCAGGAGTTTCTGCACTTAGCCCTGTAATTTTGATTGAACTGCAGCATATCCTGAGTTAAGTTAGTCAGTCTGTATAGAGCAAATAAAGTCTGCAAAGGGATGGTTAATCCAGCGCACCTGTTTGCATACTGGTCCCATGGGCTGCTTGCAAAAGCAATCATAAGCCCTGACACGAGCCCATATCTCCCAGTAATGCTGTTCCATGGAGTTTCCGGCATAGCTGGTACTCTGACAGTGAACAAAGATTTAATTATTTATCCTCTGTGCGCATGTGCTTTATTAATTTAAATTTAATGCCTAATATTGGCATATTTATGTATGCAAGCAACTTTTTCATGGTAGGGACAATCCCAGTGCGTTAGCTGGCACTTTGCAGACTACAAATCTGTCTTTTGGGCAAAGTTCTGCTGCTTAGTTTAACAGCAGGTATATGAAATTAGAGACCCGGGTCTGTGTTCGTGTCACGTCTGTTTCCATTTCCCACCCCAATATTTACACACTGATATTGTCTCATTCCTGTACATGCACATTAATTCTATCAATCATGCAGACTTAACTGTACTTGTGCCTCTGTAATTTATGCGGTTATTAATTTTTCCTGGCTGTCGTGGAATAAATAAACAGGTGAATGTTTACACTTAAGCAAACTGTGTGTGCCTCACAACACTGAAAAAGCAAAGCCATGCTGAATGGGAAAGCCTGACAGTTCTAGCTCTCGGCTTGTTATGCATGCCGACTGCTTCATTTGTACTGTATGAATTTCTAACACTGTAAAATGTGCATAGTCTGAATTGGTTGCAGGGAAAAGAAAGATGGCTGTATTACGTGATATCTAGATGCAAGAACTTCCATGCGGGATCTGACCAAATGTCTATTTATCTCATTATCTTCTCCCTGGCAGTGGTCTGTAGGGGATTTTCAGGGGGAAGAATATTAAAGAAAAAAAAAAGCATATGTGAATTGTTGCCTAGAATACCTCTCATTTTCCAGAAATAAGTTGCGGGAAATCTCCCTTTACTCTAGTTTGAAACCATAAAGTATGTCGTCATGGTTAACAGGACAAATGGAGATACATCCTGCCAACTTATCTAACCTCTCATGAACTTATCCAGGCTCATGACCTCAGGTTCCGCTACTTAATTATACGTAATGTGATTATCGTATGTCCTGGTGAATCTGCTGTCTGGTGGTTTCTTTGGACATCCCTTGCTTCCACTGTTTTTGAGAGAGAGTGTGTAGCTACCTGTAGATGTGCTGCATTTGCACAACATATACTCTCTCATTCACTTATTTTCCAAGTGGAAAACTCATATTTCACATAATTTCTCCTTTCAAGCAGGTTTGTCCCCAGCTCATCTTATTTTATATTCTTTCTCAGGTGCATTAGACCAGGGTTTCCCACTGTAAGAACAGATCTGAGAAGGATGTCATGATGATATTTTCTAGCTCTTGGTCTGTTTCAAAAAAAAATTTAACATAGCATAAAAAGTTGGAAAAAAGTGACTTGGGCCTCTGCCAAGGAGAGACAAATTTACTGCCATATGCATTATATTTTCACAAGCTGATCTTTGAAAGTGTAGAGTGTTGCAAAAGCCACAGTGGAACCTCCTCGAAGTTCATGTCTTAAACACTTTGCTGAGTGAAAGTTCAGTGTCCATAGTCTGAGAGTAATGTTGTAAATCAGGCTATTTGACCTTGACTACTGACTATGAACTAAACACACCTAGGCCAGGAACCCCTTTTCAGCTTTTCCAAGTTAACTAATAGGTAATACAGTATATTATAATGCGAGAAAGTGATGTTTTCCTGATAAATAAGTGTCATAGGGAAACAAGAGGTTTGCATTTCAAGCACTGTTCTTTTTTACATGTTTCAGATATTTAGGTACAGAAAAGGCAGAAATTTATGGTGTTTTTTTTTTTTTTTAATATGATGATCCCTTTGTTGTGATGGTTTTCTCAGCTGTTCAAAAGTGCAACCGATTGCATTCCTACTGTCCGCTTTGGTGGTCTGAGTGCTGCACCTTGGCTTGTGAACTCTCTGTAGTCAGATCCCAGATGTTTTTCCATGTTCTCTCCTTGCGAGTTTTGGTGATACCTTTGCATGTATTTTTGTACACACTCGTCACAGGACACAGTGTTTTCACTGTGGGACTGCACAACCTGCACTAAGTGACTCTCCTAAATACAGAAAATAATTAGCGATGTAGTGTTATGACATAATTGTGGTTTACAACACATTTTTTTTTAATCAAGCAAATATGCTACCTTTATCACCTTCAAGTTTTTCCCACACAGTGGAACGTTCTATTACATTAGTTCTTGTCTTCAGTCAAGAAAGTAAAACCTTCATGGCAAACAGTGATCAACCACCACCCCCAAGAATAATGCAATATGTTTTCTAGCCTAAAACAAATTATGGGTCATTGTCCAGACACATAGATACTTGAAAGTGAAAACTTTGGTGAGGATACAAAGGAATCACAGGCAGAAGCACAAAGACAGAAGAGGGTAGGAAAGACAATCAGAACAGCACACTTTCCCACTCTGGGAAGCAATATACTCTTTTCGAATTCATCATTTGCACAAGCATTCTCATGTTAGCTTTGAACTATCTCTAGCAGTTAAAGCGATGCACAATGAAACCAAATCATGCTCTAAAATCTTCTAGAAGAAAAGGAAGAAATACCTTCATCAGTAGAAACACTACTGTTAGCCACAATGCCTGCTAAACAGATAAAGTTACCTTGGATGTGTTTACATGAACTGCAGAGGAAGCAGTACAGATGTACTTATCGCAGGTGCACTGAATACTCACTGTAAGTGCAGTATATGAATTCAAAATAAATGTAGCCTCACTTTGCTAGGGCTAAGCAGTCTGAGCTTCCCAAATACAAGGACTCCAGAAAACTGGAGTTCTGTTTATATGTGTAGGTGGAAACATTTATGGAGCAGGTAAAGCCTTGCTGCATTGAAAAATTTTCACCAAATTAATGAGGAACAGGCTATGTTTGCAACTAGAGGCATGAACAAAGTCTTTCTAGTCCTCATAGATTACATGGTCTGACTGTTTTAAAATCATTCCTCCATGCTGCTCCTTGGACCCTCCCTTCCCCAGTGTTTTACCCATGGAAATGTAGGTGTTTGGAGAAGGATTAGGTATGAACAGGTCACACGGGCAATAGGTGAGGGTATAAACACAAGTGACAGTCTGTGCTTTCGTTTGTGAGACATACGCAGCAACTATCTCAGAATAGTTTTCCAGATGCTATCTTGTTTTTCTGCTAAAGAAGAAAAAACTTTGGAGGAAAAGTAAACACTCTTGGATGGAAAAGGCAAGTGGCTTAGTTATCTCAGACCACACACTTCACAATCGCTCTTCAGCATGACACATGTGAGCCTGAAGTGACAAAGCTTATTCCAAGAACTGGTGACCTCTCCACTTCTATTGCAACACACAATTTCTGAAATTGTTTAAATATACAGTTCACAGATTCTAAAGCAAAGTATTCAGTATGTGTATGATTATTTTCCAGGAGTAATAAATAACAACACAAAGTATATAACAGATTCCATTTGCTAAGTAATTTCTTTTCTAATGCAGACATAGCATTATCAGTATTAATCACACAGATGACTGATTGCAGGAGCAAGGACTCCCAGATATGAATTTTCTAAGGTTTCAGAGAGTATTACACTTCAACTGCATTTCCAGAAATACTTTGCTTATCACTGACAATGATGACAAAAAGTGATTTCCTTGAGAAAAACGTATTATGTAGTAAAACCAACGACACTTAATCTTAGTTTTAACACCTTAATTATTATGCTGTATGCAACAGTGTCATGCTAGGAACATTTCTCTTTTAAAAAATCATCATAAAAAGCAACAGGTAAATAACAGCACAGCTGTTCTCTTTCATAAACATATTTAGAAGCTCCGCCTTGTAATGTTATTTTTGAAACTGACACATTCACCAGGCACCTAAAGTTATTAATAGCTTGTCTGCCTCTGGCATGAAAATCATCTTGTTGAAATAGAGCGATTCTTGTAGTCTCAGACTCCGAAACTATAAACATTAGTGGGGGAAGAAATTAAACAACAAAAAGAAGTACACAAAAGGGAATAGATTAATTCTGACGCAGTCCTCATGAAGCTATCATGTTAGAGAATATACATAAAGCATAGACCCAACAATACACTTTTTCAACACACAACATGCTTTTTTTTGGTAGTGTTTCCACAATGTTCTCCTCATGGGTAGAACTTACAGGATGTGCATATATGGGAGTCTGGATTCCCTGGCAGTGACTAAGTACCTAAAAGCCAGGCACTACCTCACCTAGCTCCTCTGCTATCTCAGACATCAGGGACAGATTCAGCCAGCCTCTTTCAAATTGACACAGCTTCCACAGCAGAAACGGAGCTTCTAACTCGGTGAGATGACGTGTGGTGGGGCGGTTAACATCAGTGATGCACCGAGATGCTCAGGACGCCATAAAAAAATGTGCTGAACCTTCTGAGCAAGCACAAGTGTCAGGCAGAAGGACCTCGAGGCAACGGCCAGGTGTTAAAAGTGCTGATTCTTTCATGTGTTACAGTGCAAAACAGCAAAAAGGGAACATCATTTAAATTAACAAAATTAATAAAAAAATGCACCACAGACACCGTATCACTAAGAAAGCCAGTAACTTTACTGATTTGTCTGCAAAATACAAATTATACCTTATTTCCAGCAGGAGAATCTTTTGAAATTTTCCCATGTTTGTTCACTACAGACAGCTGAATTAAGTCCCTTGAGATACACAGATGTGGTTTAACTTAGTTATAACATCTTGTCATCTAGTGGCGACAAAGTCCAGCTTATGCCGCTGTGAGCCTCTACTTTAATATTTGTTGCAAATGCTTGTATGCTCCCATTTACAAGCTATTTTGTTATCACCATTGTTTTATGGAAGCAAATCCCCATGAAAGAGAAGAAAAAAAGAAAAAAAGGATACAACAAACCATCTGAAGCAATCCAAGTGTAATGCCTGTGGTAACCCAGGTCTGATATTAAGTTACTCCACAAAAGACTCTGGTACTGCATTTTTTTTATTTTTATTTTTTTTTTTAAATTAGTTAACTGACCTTTTTTGGATCAAACTGAGGTACGGATCAGTCTGAGGTATGAGAAGGGAAGGTAGAATTGCAAACACCTGATTACGAAAATAATCAAACGGATACTTTTGATGCAGAAGGTCTGTGGCTCAAAGCTTGGATTGCTCCACATCTTTGGTTAAAATATATTAACAAAAGCCTTTTATTACATCTACAGTCTGAAGCATTCTAACAGACACCAACGTTCCATCAGTCCTTCAAGAGACCTGTAGTGGCAGGAAATTAATGCCATATAACTGACGACATCACAGCAGATGGCACAAACAGGAACAGATGAAGTATGCCATGTTTAGGCAACAGCCTTTATTGAGGTTTCAAGTGGCTTTTAAAAAATTACAAAGCATTTACCTTCAAGGCGAAGGAAGAAGGAAAACAAAACAGCTCTGTTAGGACTATAGATAAAAGAGGGTATATAGGATAACACATACAATACAAAAGGGTTGACATCCTTGAAAACAGTCTATGAGTTTCTTTTTTATTCTTACGCCAGCTTTACCTGAAAAAGATCTGAGGACAACAGATATTTTTATATTATTCATTAAAAACTGCTAAATTCCTCTTCTGGGAAAAATATAAGCCATTTTGTTATAAAACACAACTTTTGAAAAACACTGAAATGACAAAAGCTTTACTGCGAATGGCTCAATGCGTACAATATACAGGTTGTGCAGATAGGGTATATCATATAATTGTCACCAGCAATTAAACACTAACTGACAACACCTTTTTAATAGAGGTTAGCTTAGCTATAACAATACTTGCAGATGTCTAGAATGCCACTTCAGGTGTTTGAACTTACAATTAAGAATGTTGCCTAAAACATTATATAGCATGGGTTAAGGTAAAGTAAATGTTAATACTCTTTCAGGGCTCTGCCCCAAACTCCTTAAATACAAAGGAATCACACAATAAACCCAAATTAGCTTTGCAAATACAATAAATGGTAAGGTACAGATAAAGGAACAAGAAAGGTAGACAGTTATAGTTTACAGAAAGTGACTTCACAATCAAAGTTGTGCTTCTTATCATTAGATCAGTTTGCAAATATGCATTATCCCCCACAATTTTGCCAGTAAAAATTAGTTGCCCTCTGCAGCAGGAACAAGAGGGATGACTGGCATTTATTTTCACGTGAATCTGTTCTACTTGTGTTTATACAAAAATCACTGTCAGAGTTAATATAAATTGCCCAGGCAATACTTTTCACGCTACTTTCTGCTTAGTTACTTGCAGTAATATATTACACTGCATCTTCGTTAAATACGTTATCTTTTTTTTTTTTTCATGCGTTGCTGAGGCAAATCGCAAGGTAAACTATTAATATGGCTATTCTTCATATATCAATAGACCAAATCCCCTTCCCCACTGACAAGTTTCCACTACAATACTGATAAAGTTGTATTTTTTTTTCTTGAAATGTCAAGGTACATTTGTGATACATTTGCATATTTTTGACACACCAAAGTTTAAAATTCTCAGAAGAGAATATGAGTATAGATTCATCTGAAGGTGAAGAAAGTGGTTTCAAAAACAGGTTTTTGTGTTTTAAAATTAATTACGGGCCCCATTTTGCCTTTTTTTGTGTGTTTTGGTTTTTTTTTTTTGTTTTTTTCTTTATTTTTTTTAAACATGCGTATCTTTTTCTTTACCCTGCAGATTGCTACACGAGATAAGATGGATGCATTAGTAGCACAGTATTCCGCTTAAAAGAGTTTCCAGATTATGCACTAGGCCCTGCACAGCTGAGAGTGCCTGTAAGGCAGGCTTCTATAAAGTCATGGTAAGTGAAAAGCGTATGCCCTATATGCACACTGTAGTCTGTTCATCCCTCTCTAGTACGGAGAGGTACACTCTATCATTGAGTAGTGCACAGCAACTGCGTGTACAGGTGGGAAACAGTGTGGATTTCCCCTAACAAAGCATTCGATGTTGATATTTAGCTGTCACAGCTATATCCTTCGTCATAGTGTCAGTGTATGTAGGCGAGAGTTGGAAGGACTCTTGGAAAAAAAAAAGGAGAAGTATTACAGTTTTATTATGGCACTAACATTTTGCTTAAACACTTTTTCACTCCAACAGAAAGATTAAACTGAAACATTCGAATACACTGTTTTCTTCTAATAAACAAGAAGGACAAAGAGGGAATTAAAAGAAACGATACGCTCCCTCCGGCCAAGCTATTTTAGTCAAAGGAACAATATGAGGCAGGAGAAACTGTGGATGCCATACGCTGAGACAAATCTTGCTTGGGTGCAAACACACAGCGAGCGTTGTTCAACAACGTGCCCACTGCGAGATGACGGGACCACGGGGTTAGTGGGGGGCAAGGGGGAGGTCCAGGAGAACCAGGGACCCGGTGGCCAATATTGGCCATGTAAGGTCAATTGACTTCTGGATGGTCCTTTAGGTGATGATCTCTCTGAGAGCTTTTAAATCCATGAGAGAGGGGAGTAACCTTTACAATAGGCACTTCTGTGCCGATCCTTCCCTTTAACTCTCCCTACTGCTTCTGCAAATATTCACGTGCACTCACGTAGCTGACAGCCGTTAGGGCTGCACACCCGATTCTGACAGGCAGAATACCAGCTTCATTAATGAGAAAGGGCCAAGTTATGCCACTTCATCATTTTACCCATGGAAAACTACAAGATACGCAGGACGTTAAGTAATAGAAGGGCCCTTAACTTGTTACAATGCACAAAACAGCATGAAAGAACTAATCAGTATATACAATGGATCGCAGCTCACCCAACTGATTGTAAAATGCTGTATTAAAATGATTTAAGTTGTTACACCATGGGTAAATTCTAACTTTTTACAGATCAGTCTTCCAACAGCTGACTTTGATCTGCAAAACGTATACCCAGTAAAAGAAAACCAAAAGAAAATAGTTAAATGTGCAACTGCACAAATATAATTCCCCACTATTAAGATAACAAAAACTTTTGCTATTACCATAATTATTATATATATTAGAAAGCTATACACAAGCATGTTAATTTCACAGATTTTTTTAAAAGATTCTTAATATTTTATATAATTAGAAATACACATTTCAAAAACAAAACTTCCGCAAAGAGAAAACAGTTATCTTGGTTAGCAAAGCATGGAGTTCTTCATGGCTTAGGGTAGTGCTTTCTATACAAAAAGTCCTTTTTGTTTGTTTCTTCAGGACTGTTTAAAAGATTAGCGAAGCTTTCAAGGAAAAAAGAACACATTTTGGCTTAAGGAAACTACAAAAGCCACAAATGCTTTGCAAACTCTGTCTTACTTTTTTAATATGAAAATAAGCAAAATGTAATGTACATATTTTTATATTTTTTTTTTTTTACTTAATAAGTGATGCAGACCCAGAAGTTTTAAAATTAAATATGTTAGCCCTCGAACTCAACATTTTCACAAGTATGGTCCTCTTCAAATGTTTTGATCCTTTTTAACTGAGTGCCATACTCTTAATAATATGCCTGCAAGTTTGTGAGCATTTTCGGTACGTTAGGTGACCCAGACTCATTCTAGCATCAGTTCATGGCCACCCAACCGCTGGGTCTGTCAAAACATCTGTACATTTTTCTATATGTTGCATAACAGCTGCTTTCTCTCTCAGTAAAGATCTGCCACTTCTGGCAAATGTTTTCCTTTTGTCTATTTACATGTAAATAACGTTGAACCTGCAACATGACACTATCTATTGTAACATACATTTTGCAAGGGAGCACAACAGTGAAAAGAAGTTAGCCTTAAAATCTATTTTGTACAAGTGTTCTGTTGTACAACTCAAGTGCTAAGCTTATCTCAGCATTTCTGTTTATCCTTATACTGTATCACTGAGGCAATTTAAAAGTACTTTTACAAAACAGAGTACCTGACTTTTTTTTTTTTTTTTTCCACACACGGCACATATAATGCATATCGACCCCCCCCTCCCCCATTAAGGTATAGCACACACACACTGCAAGAAAAAAAAAAAAGAGAAAACAAAAAAACCTAATAGGTAATAATGTTATCATGTCGCCCATCCTTCAGAGAGCCGCATGCGCTTGACAGAGGGGCTTTCCCTTTCGTCCGGCGAAGGTCTGGTGAGTCCAATGGGGGAGTGGAATTCGTTCCGGTGATCTTCTCGGTCACTTCCATCGTAGGAACTGCTACAGCTGCTCAAACTGTCAACGGGAGATCTCCCCGCCTCATGGCGCGTGTGCTGTGGGTATCTCGAGGGTGTGGTGGTACGGTCTCTAGGAGGAGAAACAGGTTCTGACTTGATGTTGAGGCTTTGAGTAGAAGGCAGGGAGAGATTTGTACTCTGAGATAAATGAGTGCTAGTGCAAGCTCTGTAGGAGGAAAGGAAACCCAGTTACAGACGGAGGAGGCATGGAGCCCCCAGATATGCACAAACACTCACACGAAACACCAGTGTAAAGGCTCGCTCACACCAAGAGCACGAAGGTTTTTTTTCCAGGTGGAATTCACAAATTCAAAGGGATGAAAGCACCACAACAAAGGTGGTCGGCTTGAGCTGGATGTGCCCTCGGTTTGAAAGGAGGTCTCACTTTCAAGCTCTCTCTTTTTTTTTTTTCCTTTTTTTTCCTTTTTTGACTCAAGTTTCACAGCACATTTTGGAAGACGAGCCTTTGCACTGTTGGAACCACCTGCAGGTTTCTTTATAACAAATGTTGTGTGTGTGTATGCACCGGCTGAGACAGGGGAGGCACAGACTTTCTGCTGGGACTAATCCAATTAGTTTCAATGCACCCAATTACTTTTATCACTGGTCATTTCGACACATGACTCCAGATGCAAAAAAAAATAAATTAAATGAAAGTTTGGGTTGGGTACATTTTATACCTTCCAGAATGGAGTTGAAATTACTGGCACTAGGACTGACATTAGGAAAAATACCACAGGCAGGTAAGGACTTAGATACAATTTTATGGTTTAAAGCAATGAGCTCGTAACTTAATCTTGAATGCTTTTGTATAAAGTGTCAAAGAGAAACTGAAGAGTAGTGGAAGATGTCAGAAGATTCTACTGTTTGACTGTAGGGCAAGCCCAGCTCAGAGGACTCATCAAAAGAAACCTCTACGCTAAAATTTTTCCAAAGGCAAGCTATGTAATTATTCTAAGTTCCTCTTCTTTCTGTGGACTTTTGTGGGCAGGCAGTGGCAGAGGAAAGCTGAAACGGGCAGGGAGGAGAGTGAATACTGAGAATAGGCTTTATCTCTATGGGAGCAATGAGAGCAGTTGCATCCACAGGATGTTTTGTACAAAAGCACCACCTCCTGGCAAAACCTGACTTTTCTCTTCGTTATTAAAACAAGAGTTCTCAACACGCAGTTTCCATTATGTCCCACTCCAGGGACCAATTTGCTAGGCTGAAGTTAGGGTCTAACCACAGAGACACCATTTCATGTTCTACCCCCAACTGCTTTCATCTACCCTTCATTCTTATAGAGATGAATGTGCCAAATTTCTAGTTATCCCTTTCATAAGTCACAGAGTTCATGAGTAACAGCCCTCACAGCAGCCAAAGTAGGCACTTTTTTTTTTTTTGGCAAAGAGGACATTTTCTTTGCTTTGGTAACTGTTAAATCAGCACATACAAGAAACTGTAAATATCAGACTTTGTCATTCCAATTTAGTGAAATATTCCACTCTTTTCCCGAAAACTTGTTGAAAAGAATACAACAAGAATTAAAAAAAAAACATTTCTGGAATTTGTTTTAAATTATTTTTTTTAATTTTTTTTTGCTTTTCATTTCCAGTGACTTTATTTTTCAGTTTCTTAGATGCTAAGACTTCACCTGGAAAAACAGGCTGCCAGTTTAGCATGTATGATAAGATTACATATGATTTTAGATGCCAAGCTTATAGCTAAACCTGAAAGTCTTTTAATAAAGGATGGTGGAGTCTGGGGATTTGATTTAGAAGTGTTTGACATGAGCAGATGACATGTCACTTTGCAAAACTGGGGACAGCTAAAAAAACCCATGCTGGTTAAAACAACCATATTCAGTCAAATTTGTTCACATGGAACATACTTGCATCCTGCTGTGTGACATCTCTGAAAGGAACAAATCTAGAGGCATAAGCTGCATTTTCAGTGAAATGGAGTTAGTACTGCAAGTGTTGCAGAAGTGAGTTTCAGAATGTATATGTGTAGACTTTGCTTTAGATTTTTTGTAATTCATCAGCAGGGTTATGTAAATATCTGGCACACAAATTCGTGCCAGTTTTAAAAATGGTACAGGTAGATGTGTACTTTAAATATTTTTTTGGTAAATAGAAGAAAGATTGAGAAGTCATTTTGGTGAGTCACAACTAAATTTTTTGAGGTTTAAAAAATATAAATGAATTAAAATAATTATTTTGAGTTGCCATTATGTGTTTAATTTTTTTCTTTTTAAATGTCTCTTCCCACTAAAGTTATTTCAGAAATTTAGTATCTGTTTTTTCGTGGTTGTAATTTACATTATTTCTTTAAAATTTTTCTGGAACATTTTTGTGAGAGTGTCTTGTAAGCTAAAATGGCAAATTACAAGGGAAATCTGCTCTTAGCCATAGATGTGAATAGTGAAATAGTACATATTTAGGTGCAGCCTTTAGGCTCATATTCCAAACAGAGGGTTTACCCCTATTTAAAGTAGATGTATTATAAAAAAAGAGAATTCCATCCACTACAATATGGTTTCTTTTTGTGTACAGGTGTGTGTGGGTGTAGAAACAGATGTTTTTATCTATATGTATCAATGTATATTTTACACTGCTGCTTCACATAATTATGCAATTTTGGTCCAGGAGTGCCCTATTTTCACAATTTGAAAGCTACACTAAATCCATTGGAAAACAAACAGGTTTTGAATACGAAGAATCCACAGAGAAAACAGAGCAAATGACTCCAAAGGATTGTGTATAATTACAAGCACTCGACAAGTGCCATGCAGTCTGCTCATGTTGACACAATCGCCTTTTTTTCCCACATATTGTGAGAAAACATTTAATTTTTGCGGGGACGATGAAGAAAGCTAACATGTTAGCTAACACAGTGGTTCTGGTCCTTGCTGGTGCCAGTGAGATCAGTTCTGTGTGTGTCTCCATCTCGTTGGGTCTCCAACCAATTTGGGAGCTCAGGGTGCACAGGTATGAGGGCAGGTGTGAGGAGGTGACGAGTGAGGGCATGAGCACCAGAGAGGTTCTTACAGAGAGAGGAAGTGGTCTACTGAAAGAACAAAGGGACTCACGTACCCTTTCTTTCATGCCCACACCTGCTTCTCTAATTTAGTTTACTTCCTCATTTCATATCATCTTCCCCCATAAATATACATATGGAACCACTGAAAATTCACTGCAAAATTTAGTTACATAGCTTTAATTATGTGCTAGTCTGTAACTAGGAGAATGTAGGATATTCTTGGCTTGCTAGCAACACAATCTTCCTCCCTACGCTCTGTTTTTCTATTAGGCAAAAGCAAAGTTATTTTTTCATATATTTTGATCCACGTGAAAGCAGAATAAGAACTTCTGTGTCAAGATATTTTGATTAGCTCCCACATGTTAAGGTCTACACCTCAAAAAGAAATTTCCAAATGAAGAATAATATGGAACTGATTCACTGGAAGATCTTATTTACAGTGGTGGCCTAAGGAAAAAAAGGCTCAGTCCTACATATATAAGGCTTTTATTCAAAACAAAGAAGTTGGCAGAACTGGTACAAACTCATAAAACATGATGTCACTGCATCTAACATTTTTTTTCAGTAAAAATGGTTCAATGGAGAATATTTGCCCATATCTAGCTATGGCTATTACCTAGCAAAAACTAATCGTCACTAAGTAGCAAGCTTGCTATGTAAGAGTCATAGAACAAGTCAACACTGTACATGAATTTGGACACTTTTCGTGTTCAAGTGGGTAGAATTTCAGAGAAAGTTCTTTTTACAGTTTACTGAAGATTCTTCAGATGAAATATTGTTTCTATGTTTAAACTTATGTTTAGGAAGCGAAAATTTCACCTGGGGGGATACTCAAGAAGGTAAAGATTGTCTTTTAGACTGGGAAATGTCAATGAAAGAGAACGTTTTCCATATAATGGATCTGTGCCAAAAAGAATTTAGACAATGCAGTTTGAAGTATGGAATGGACTTCCCTTCTGGTTAGCAGCAATTAACTTCTGGTAGACTCTTTGGTCCATGCTAATTAAGCAGTAACCCTTTCTGTAAGAGACACTGCAGCAATATTCAGACAAAATCCCAAAGTTTTGTGAGGGACTGATTTTCAGTAGAATTTCTGTGCCTTTTTTTTTATTATTTCCCAGATGTAGACCTAGTTAAAAGACCACAAAAGTACTATTTTGCTTTTTAAGCTAAAAAGTTGAAAGAGTCAGACGTGATGTGGCAGTCACATCAAAATAGGCTCTACATTGTTATCCTATTCACCAGGCTCAGTAAATGGCCAAAAACTATGCTGAAATTGTTGGGGACTTATCTGGAGAAAGCTAGTATGTTTCACTCTAAACTATTCCATTTCTAACTGTATTATTCTGCCATGCATTGAGGCAGCAGAGCTGATTTTCACCTTTAGGCTTTGGTGAAAAGCAAAAACCATTGGAGGACTAGGTTGTCTCTTCCAGTAACTTTCTTTTCTCACAGGTCTTTACAGACTACTGTTGCCAAGAAACATCTCACAGTTGCCAAATATTTTCAGTATATGGCCTCGCTCAGCACAGGGAGTTGGGTTGTCAAACCACTTCTAGATGTATTTTTATCAAATACTTGGATATAAGTACAATTTCTTTGTGACAGTTTTAATCTTCCTGCAAATTCTAGCCTGGGCTGATATGGAACGAATATGTTCTGTACAATTTCAGGTTTTTGATACAATACAAAAGTTAGCACAGGTGCTTTTGCATGTAGAACTCAGTGATTACAATGAAATAAAGAAATGCTTATGATTTTCTGCAGAGATAGAAGGCTTCTCCAGAACTGCCAGTGAAGCAGCTTTCACAGTTGAATTCATTTACAAATCACTGAAAGAATAATAAAAGTAGCAATTCAGAATGTATTCCACCAGCCACAGCCATTAGACTTTGACATTCTGTGATATGAATTAGAAACAGATGACGAAGTGTGACATATCTGGAATGGCATGTAGTTAGTTTAGGATTTAATTTATACTTTTTTGGTTACCCAAATAGCCTTATTACATTCTTTGGTACACCATTGAAAACAATCAGCTTATTGTAAGGTTATACACTGATACCTAACACGTGAGTTTTCAATTTATTTGAGACTTTATGTCTTTCGTTGTACAGTTAGGCTGAATGTTGCCTCAGAAACAGTGCAAATTCAAAAAGGAAACAGAAGTGTAAGAAAAATTTATTATCTATTTTTAAAAGCACAACAACTATTCCAGTTGTAAGTTTTTATGTAGTTAGTATCTATATATGCTTATTTACAGGGGAATGAGATTTAAAAAAAATTTGTTTCCTTGGAAATACTTGTATAGCTGTCCTTTAAAAACTCAAATTGTCTGTACATAGTAAAGAAATTACAGTAACTTACAAAAAGTGGTCAGATAAAATAGAAGGAGAATTTTTAAGTTTAAGCCACATTTATATTATTACATAGTTTCACATTATGGCAACCATCTTGCAGAAAAATTAGTGCATATGTGCAACACCTCTTTCTGAAAAAATAATAACTTACTTTTCAAAACTACATGAATTAAATTTCTCCTCATAAATACACTCCAGCTGTTTTCGGCTTCTATTTTTATAATGAAAACTTCTAAATTTCAAACGTATCTAGCCATACCTTAGGTTATGTGTGGCATGCTGGCGAATGCCTGGGGTATTACTCAATAGAAACTGAAATATCAGCATTTTTTAAAATCATGCTCTTAAAGCTCACTTCAATGAGACAATATGTTGCTTTGTTTTGATAATGCTTTAGGTGCCTTCCCCGTGTGAATTTTCACACTTTAAAAAATTCTGAAAGGATTTAGCAGTGTGCTTCACCAATCTTGATTAAATGCCTTGAGGCTAGTCACTAGAGGGCACGGGTACCTATGCTCCTCAACACCCGCACATTGCACAGAGTTTGGTGGCCTTACAGCTCTTAAGCCTAATTATGTTGTCTGCCTGTGGAAAACACCTCCAAAGAAATGCAACTTGAATGTCAGAGGTAAGCAGAAGGAAGCATGTGATTATTATATAAGGTCAAGGCTTAATCTCTGGTCAAATCATGATGTCACTCCCACTTGCTCAAAAATATTTAGAAAGTGTTCATGTTGACTGTAAATATTTGTGTGATAGTAACTGGAAATAAAAAGCATAAATGGAAACAACACATTGTAAGTGTTCAGTTTGGTCTTTAGTAGTGAAATAAAATGCTATTTAAAGGAATAAAGAGTAAAACATGAGCAGTAGTCTTTACTACACTACCGAGAAAATGTCACGGACACAGAATACTTCATTGTGGCTTCCTAGTAGTACCAGTTTTGGGAAATGGAGCTCATACACATATTAAATATGTGCTGACATGTTGTCTTGACATACTTCAGATTTAGGATTACTGGGGAGACTGAAGTCACTGTAGAAATATAAAATAAAGAAATCACTGCTTACCCCAGTTGACTGAGGGCAGATGGTGGCATGTTATGTAGGTGTTGCTGTTGCCAGCCAGTCACAGAACCAAGATGAAGAGCACTGGCTGTATTAAACCCAGAGAGAGATGATATATCTGCACTACTCAGAGAATATTCTAGATTTAAAAACAGAAAAGACAATAATTAAAAAAGAATTAAAGAGGAAGCAATTAAACAATAATTCAACTAGCATTGCAATTTTCGTATGTCATTTTACAAGCCTTTTAATTTTAATGACACCAATCACATTAAGTTGCAGCAGAAAAAGCAGATCTTCCTCTTCCCTCAACTCATTAACTCTGGAGCAAATAATGCGCTAATAACTATTCTGTAATTAAGCAGGGCTTTTCTGGATCTGGAAGATCCAAAACATTTTTGGCTTTTATATCCACCACAACTACAGATGTATTCCCACGGGGTCAAAGACTTGAAAAATATAATAATATTTCTGTTACAGTCTTCCATGCAGAACCCAGCAGGCAGCCTGCGTGTGAGCAACGCGCATCTTCTCTGAGAGCATTGGGTCTGTATGCCAGCGCGCTCAGCAGTGTCCAACGGGCACTGGGAGGGATCTCTTGAGGCTTCACTTCTCATCTCTCCCAGGTAACTGTGTGATAGCCCACAAAGTTATTGAACTCCGTTTCGAAGCCAACGAAACCGCTTGCTCTCATTACCCTTACGACTTTGGGAAGGTGCACTCAACTGCACAGAATTACATGTGGTGTTAAGAGGATTAAGAAATGTATTTAAAGTTACATTTTTATTTAAGCCAGTGAAAGAAAGCTATCAAAGCAGTTTTCCATTTGAATGAGATAGCTAACTTTTAAATAGAAATGTCTCAAGTTAGCGACAGATACAGAACAAGTAAATGCAGTGGTGGAGCATATCAGCTATGAATTTTCCATTTTCTCCCAATGAACACTACCTGATTCATCAGTCCTGAGACAGACATTTGTCAGCATCTTGCTCCCTCCCCCACCCTTTACATCTTGCACCCATACTTACCAGTACCATATGTTGTTGAGATGGCTGATGGGTATCCTCCCATCCCTTGCCCTGGTAGAGTAGGAGTTGCTACGGAAACCACTGGCGTAGCCAATGACTGAGCAGACTGGGAGTTATTTATCCTCTGATTCTTTTAAAGTAAGTAAAATAAACATATTATTGACTAGCTTGAAGTCAGCTGAGTATATTAGCTTTCTGGGTATGTTTTGTGCATGAGAAATACAAGCTGATACAGATTTTAGAAATTAATCATTTAACATGTGGCTTTTATGAACTCTGCCAACCTTATCATTTACAAGCCTTCAAGAGACCAGTTGTCACCATAGTAACCCATTACATCAGTATCTCCTAGGTAACTGAACTAGTAACAAGTAAGATTGCTTTTATTCTGGGTAGAAGAACAGATCGTGTGAAAGACTAATGAAATACATAAACTCTACTCCCAGTGCTTTCCTTTCCACTCAAAATAAGGAAAAAAAAAAAGCAAAAGAAAAAAAAAACTGTGAAAGGTGAAACCCTAAGCCCTGCTCTACTGGATTTAATGTTTTGAAGGTGAGGGGCACCCCGAGGCTGTCACACACGGAGCGGTTACCAGCAGATGGTGCTCTGGCTACTTCGTTTTTGTGCAATAAAACAAACTTTGAGAGTCTTAAATAGTACAGGAGTTAAGCGCGTTTAGCTTTTGCTCGGGGGCACCAAACGCTGCACTGTAAAAATTGCACTAGAGAACTCTAATCCTGTGAATGGCAGGATGAAATGGCCAGAATGCTGCCAAAAAAAAGTCATAAGGCTGCACCATCTTCAGCAGTTTTATGTGCTCTCAAAGCACCAGCAACAGGAAAGCTTTATTCTAGTATGTCTGTGTGCAACAACTGCACCATGCTGTATTTCAAAAATTACAGTGACCTTTTTTGCTCACAGAATAGTTACGGTAAAGCTTTCCATTTTATTTCAACCAACACTTCACCTACACAAGTACCAATCGTACAAAAGAACTGATTTTCTTTCCCTTGTTATTAAGATGAACATCACTACCACTTACCAGGAGCAGATCAACATCCTCAGACTGAGTGCATAAGAAAGGAGCATTAAAAATTAGTAAATATAAGTATTTACCAGGATGCAGATTTCTAGCCTAGGGAATAGCTTCAGCTGATAAGGGCAGCAAATGAAACATTTTCTAAGCATAGTTTGGGAAAATAACACTTCATATGTCTCTTCTTTGTCCTTCTAATGTTTGTCTCAATGTGAAGACAATCTATCCAGTTTTCAGCACAGGACTTTCTCTAAGAATTCTTTATTTCTTCCACAGCCCCAGTGGCTGCAGACTGTGTTGCTATACCTGGTTTCAGGAGACCTGACCATTCACAGAATCCCTTGGAAAGTATCAGTTTTAAGGACCTTGGAATAAATCATTTGAGGCAGACAGCTTGTCACTGCCTTGGTTGACTTTGAGTGTTGCCCTGTAGGAGTCTATTTATTACTTATCCTCTCATGAGGCAGCATCACATTTGTGGGGGTTTTTAGTTTGATGCTCAAAGTTAATTTATTATGCGTCAAGCAGAAGTAGCCAACTTGGACGTTTTTTTAATAGTGCCTGTTACGTAATGGAAAAATATGTTTACAGTGTCACTTAAATTTACTGTCAAGATCCTTTTTAAATTAAGCTCATTTTTAATGTAAAATCACTCACAAAAGATTTACTTGCAACCACTAACCAACATTCAGAAGCTATCTACAAGATTTTCACATGATGCCTTCATGATTCAATCTTCTAGCATAATAGCCTGATAAAATTTCCTTAATCCTGGCAGGAGATGCAACAGTTTCACACTTCTTTTTATCCTAATCTATCTTTACTGCCTCTTATCATTACAGAATTTGGCATTTGGAGCTCAGAGTGATAGAGTTGAAATTAATTTATTTATTAATTTGCCATCTGCTAAGAGTCTGTGTGGCTAAATATTTAAGAAAAAAATAGTAGGTTAGGAATATGGAAGGTTAAACTCGGCCTTTGTAACAAATCCAGGAAAGGCTCTTCCAGCTACTAAGAAAGAAGGAGCAGAAGTTTAGACTGTGAAGGACACAGTTGCTATTTTGCAACTCAATAGAAAAAAGGGAGGAAGTAAATATGACTTCATGAAAGCAATCGAATGGGCTCTGCCTACATCCTCCGCTTGAAGTCAAGCCTTATGGTTATGCAGAAAGACCAAACAAGCAAGAACGTGGACTGTGATTCTGCTGGTTTTAGTTGCCTGAAGAGGCCCTGAAATTCCTAAATATCTCTTATCTGAAGGAAATTAAAAAAAGCTTTGGAAATGCATTACCACTGATGGCATAGTATTCTTGCTGCCCGGTGGAATAAGCACACGGAGATCTGGTTTACGGTTGTTCATTCCCAAGTTCATTGGAGGCGGAGATTTTGCTTGCATATTCTTGTTCAAGTTGCCAGGTGAGACCAGCAGACCTGGTGAGTTGCGGGGGTTGCCATATCCATTTCCTTTTTAGGTAAAAAATAAAGAAGAGAGGAGAGGAGAGGAGAGGAGAGGAGAGGAGAGAAATTAAAAGGAATATAACAAAAAAAAAGAAATAAAATCCAAGAAAAGGCACATGATGCACAATACAACTGCTCACCACCAACTGACCAATGG
>NW_009733987.1:44245-54824 GCF_000703405.1 Apaloderma vittatum
AGAGAGGAGAGAGGAGAGAGGAGAGAGGAGAGAGGAGAGAGGAGAGATGAGAGAGGAAAAGGAATTACAAACTCCATTTTTTCCTGAAGACCTCACACTAAAGATGTCAAATAAAGAAAATCAAGGTAAATACCTATGTCGTGTAACGCATCTTTATAGGAAAACAACACATGCTGTATTTGGAACAACCGGTTTTAAAATGCTTTCTCTCATGGCAGCCAATGCCTCAGTGCTTTGCTGAAATTAACTTGATTATAGGAAAATGTTTACAGCACTATGGAATATACTATAATGTACTGTGCACTCAAAGCAGCCAAGATCCAACATTTGTTGTACAAGAGAATCAGGATAGTCAGGCAATTTTATATCTTAAAAAAATGACAAAGCTATGCTGTGTTTTCACAACAACTACAGGGAATTGTGCCTTGCCTGACTCAGCCCTTTCCAGGTCATGATTTTGTTTTGCTTTTAAACAAAGGATGAGTAGAGCAAGGCTATAATTCCCAGAAAAGGCAGGGGGAGGACTAGGAAGATTCTTAAATGTTTTTGGCTCTCTTTCACCACAGTTTTTGGACCTGAATCTGTCAACACTAAAGTCAATGGGAGCAAGAGCATAACCTTATTTGGAGAATACCGCCGTATCTTTCATCTTCATCTCTCCGCTGCTTTCTGCAGCAACAATATCGACAGGCAAATGCTTCATTTGCCTTTTTCAGAAAAAGGTTTCCTTCTCTCACCACGTAGTATATCTCTAAGGTTACTGACCTACCATTCCACTAAACATGAGACATTTTTATTTCATCCACCTAACTTCACCTCTTACCCACACAAAGTAGGAGGAAAAAGATGAGTTTTTAGCGTAGCTTTGAAATTCCGTCTGCACAGGCTCAAGAGAGACACAGAAACTGCACAGTCACAGAGATCGAGTAGCATGAAAACTCGTAAACAGAGAGAAAACTTTCATGAATAAATGCCAAGAAAACAAATGCCAGGGGAGACCTTCTGTTCTGTGCTCATCTTTTGTTCACAGCTCACAGCTGCGACACACACAACCTGGAAACAGTGTGGGAAGATGAGCTGGTGAGTGTGGCATAGCCCTATCGGTTAGCCCTGGACCTTCAGATTTCCTCTGTGATCCCAAAGGCAGTGAAGAGCTCAGTTATTTTTCTTTTCTTCTTTCGATTTTTTTTTTTCTCCCCTACACATGAAAGGGGATTTATAGCTCTAAAGGACATAAATGGATTATGGAACTAAATTTGATAAAGTCTATGAGGTGGGCATAAGAATGACAGTACATGAGAGTGAATCTGTCTTCCTGTTAGGATAATGAAGTGTGTCCAAGCATGACTAACATTAAATCGTGTTTTTAATCCATAAGCACAACAGCTAATTGTATTTATCAGATCAGCAAATCCATGGGAAAAAATTCTGTCAAAGGCTATTAAATACAAAAAAACCCCACTTCATGCTCTGGAAGCCCCGGAACTGTGAACATGAGGTTTTGGAGACACAAAAAGTATCACAAAGTGGTCGACTTCCATATTTGTGAGGCACCTCCAGTCACTGGTTTGGTCTGCCTTGTTTATTCTCATGCTTTTTAAGTATGATCTCACAAGCCTTTGCAAAAAGGAATTAAGATGAAAACTTACGAGTGCTCAGACCACTTCAAAGATTTTTGTATTAAAATATTTTTCATAGTTAATTATAGATTCATTTTGATTGGAGAAGACCTTTAAAATCATCAAGTCCAACCATCATCTAACTCCACCAGGCTTACTTCTAAACCACGTCCCTGAGCACCCTATCTAGATGGCTTTTAAACACATTCAGGAATGGCAATTCAAGTAGTTCTCCGGGAAGCCTGTTCCAGTCTTTGATAACCCTTTTAGCATAGAAGTTTTTCCTAATGTCTAACCTAAACCTCCCCTGGTGTGACTTGATGCCATTTCCTCTTGTCCTATTGATTGTAACTTGTGGAGAGAGACCAACACCCACCTTGTTGTTTATTTCCTTAATAACATCTTGTTGTTTATTTCCTTAATAATATCTTACAGTTAGTGAGATAAAATGAGTTAATGAAAAAAAATAATGTATTTTACTTAACAAGATAAAACAGCAGAATACTGTCAAGAATTTTCCATTTTGTCTCAGTAGACTTATTTTAATGAATAATTGTTTTCAAGGTGGATTTACTACATGTTATGCTCTAATTAATGCTACATGTTACTAGAGGTGACAAAATTGGAAGGGCCATTCTGAATATACAACAATATTATTTTCTAGAAACTCCAGCACCTATTAGAAATCCATGTTTTACAAAGTGACTATGGAAAAAACACCAGTGATGTGCAGAAGTGATCAACAGAAGAAACTGAAGCAAAAGTAGAGTTCCTCTGGTGCTGGCTTCATACAGGAGCTATTTTACGAACAGGAAGTAAAACTGCCTCATAAAATCTGTTGTATGACAAGAAATTGTTCAGAGAATGAAAATGAAACGGAAGAAGCATTTTTTTTTCTTTTATTTCTACAACGTTTGGCCTAAGACATTTAACAAACCAGCATGCATTGTAATCTGCATGTTTGTTTCTATAGTGGAGATTTTTGGAGAACAAGACAGAACTCCCATTTTTGACATAAAATTTCCTTATGTAATTTACTATTAAAAGTTAAGAGAAGGAATATGTCTGGATAAAACTTTACTGTTCAGAAGGTTTTGTCAGACGTTTGTGCTATTTACATATTGGTGTAAAATATTTTGTACACTGATAGCACTTTTTACATTTATATTTTTTAGCATATAAAATTATTTTTAAGAACTACTGCAATCTTCTCTTTACCAGTAGATTTCTGCTGCTCATGGCATATTATGCCAGCTAGCATTTTGGAGCCATATAATAACCATTCCTTTTTCCAGCCACCAAATTGTTATTCTTTTGGTATAATGTGGATTCAGGAATGTAAGACTGTGGACCTTCAACCACTGATACCGAAACCTGTCATTTGAAAATCAATGATGAATGCATGCATGCGGTTTACGGTTAAGAAGTGCCTGCATTTAAACCAGCTCTTTAAACTGTATCCTTTCTACTCAGAAAGCTGTGGCCTGCTCTGAGGCAGCTGTCCCACCTTCAGATAAATCCGCTGAAGAGAATGGCCTCATTTACATTCAGGGACAAAAAAAAAATGTATAAGACTTCTAATGTACAAATCAAACCTTCCTTCATCCTATACTTTAAAATTACACTCTGCCTGGACAATTATCAAATTAGATGTGATTGTATGCAGAACATCACATTCCGCTATCCACTTGAAAGCACAAAAATTATGTCATGTATGAATGGATTTCCTGATTATAGATTATAAGAAAATGAAAAACAGATGGATTTTAGAGCAAGTTGGCTTTACATTTTTACTCGGTTAAAAGCCTATTTTTGCTTGAATAGAACATTTTTAAGCACTACAGATACAACTTGTAATGTATAATGTAAATAAAAACAGTAGATGTACAAGTTTTAAAGGGCTTATGTCAGAATTTTTAAATTTACATCTTCTCTTCATGAAGTTTTCAGAGGAAATTATTTTTCCTCGTGTTGTTTCTTATACTGACTTGAAAGAGTGAAAATATTTTACACAGAAACGAACTTGCTTTTAGACAGAACTATTGGAGCAGCACGTGTCACGAAATGCAGTGCCAGACTTTGTACTGGGACTAATGGCAGAATATAAAGACAAATGCTCTCTGAGCACAGAATACTCTTCTTGGTCATGTTCCCACATTCTGCATTTAGGCACAAGTGCCATTGACTTTAGAAGGAATTCTGTCCAAGTACAGACTGCATGATTAATCCCTGTAATGCCACTTTTAAAAAACATCCAGGAAGGTTATTTTTGTGCACCAGGAGTTTGTCAGACTTGAAAAAATATAACAACATGGAAAACTATGATTTTAACTACATTACAAATTCACATACTACTATCTTAAATGGCCACTTCAATCTTTTAAGAATTTAAGGGTTTGAGTAGGGCACGAGTTTATGCAGCATGGGACAGAGAGTAAAGTCTATTTCTCTCCTTCTCCATTAGTAACACCTGTATTTTACATGTAGTTGTGGTCACTGGTGCTATACACGTCGCAAAATGGCTGCAATTCTTGATATTCTCAGAATTGGTGCAATAATTCTGTACTGAGCATTTAAGCCAGGAAATGTTCCACATGTTAAGGTAACACAAGTGAAGAAAGAATAATTTATTTCTGTATCTCTCAGTGTTCTCAAGCAACGTTGCCATGGTCGAAAGCATAAGTCTTGAAAAATTGGGAAATTTTTGTGGTTTGATTTCTTGAAGTTTTGAACCTGTCCCTGCTTGTTTTTATAATTTTGTATCTTTGAAATCACAAACTAAAAAGAAGTTTGTGATTCCAAAGCTACAAAATTACACCAAATGAAAAAAACCTCTGTGGTAGTTCTAGAAGAATGAAGAACAAGACACACAACTTATATGTCCTTTCTTTGATTTCTCTCTCATTTACTCTGATGTTTTCCATTGACCATAGCAGTTGAGAATTTACAAGATCTGTAGGAACCTGGGATGCTTACCCTCTATTAATTTCAATAGGATTTTTTCCTTAAAATTCTTAAAATTGATAAATATTAATGGTCATTTCAAGTTTCCAACAAATGTATGCTCTTATTCATGGAAATTACATATAATTCTTCCAAGAAGAATATGTAATTCCATTTCATGCAGGATTCCTGCTTCTTACTGGGCTATGTTAAATGCACATCCCATACATACCACATTTTCACTGACTACCAGGCCTCTCAAACAGAACGTTAAATTTAAAATGAATCTATATAAACATGAGAGACAAGCTACATTTTATTTTCACTTCAAAACATGTGTATATATAAAAGAATCAATGCAGTAGTGGAAATTTTGCTAAATTTACACCCAGGTTTGTGCTCTTCACTCAGTTCTTTTTCCTGATTTCTGCAGGAGAGGCAATTGTTCCTAAAAGTAATTAAAAGGCAATGAAAGGATCCCTTTTCTCTCTTATATCTTAGGTGTAATTTTTTTTTTAAATGCATACACACTGTTAGAACAGGCTATGGTTTATCACCCTAACAAGACAGATACCAACAATAAAGGACTAATGCCAGGAAGGTGTTCTGGTGTTCACCTAAACATAATTATTAAATGAGATAATTGAAGGTTCTTACTCATATATTCCATGCTAGTCATTTCACAGCACCTGACCTCTACCAACAGCAAGTGGTAGAAGAACACCAATCTGCAGATATGCTCACCCAGGAAAAAGAAAATCTTTATCTTAAAGAAGTTTTCCATTCCCACAACATTACACCAATGGACTTTCTTTACCAAATTACTGGAAACCAACTCAAACAGATGGGGTATATAAAACCTACTGACTTTGTGTGAAGGAATTCTCAAGCACCTTGTGAAATATCAGCTGCTTTTTGGACTGAAATAGGATGAAAGTGTTATGAATACATACACATCTGGAAGAAGGGAAGAGAATGAGGAGAAAACTATCTCAACACCTCTGTTACAGTTTTAGAAACCCGACATTTATAAATAATGTAAAAAAAAGGATAGAAATTCCTACAACAGTATAAGACTAAGTTGATATCCAGGACACTAACATACTCACTCTTGCCACACAGGTTTTAAAATTGTTAACAGGAAGTGTTTGCTCTGTATGTCTAAAGCCATGTAAAATGCTTTAATGGCACTAGAGTTGTCCTGTGTTGGGAAAAAAAGGCAGTATTCGGGAATCACTAAAATACTGCTAACAGTATAGGCAATTTAGGTGTATCCAGAGGGCCACTGGCGCTGAGACTGCACAAAAAGCTAAATGTTACACTGTGTGTCCCATTTCATGATTCTGGATGTTAGTGGGATCTCATTTTGGAAACCAGGTAAATCCCCACTGCTTTCACTGCAGCAGAGGTAAATAGTCTTATCAAACTCCTAAGGAAAACTGTGTGTATGATCTGCTTATATTTGTAGCATATTACAAAGAAAGTGATTTCTCTGTTCTGTGGCTGACATTTTCCAGTTTTTCTGTGTTCCTGGGCTGATTCAGGCACTTAGGCTCAGATCCTACATGGATGAAGTAGCCAAAATTATTTCTAACCCTTGGGCTATTGCCATATAAAATTTGGAACATCCTTACAATCTACTCCATGTGGAGTATTTGCAGGTGCACACAACTAGTGCTGAAAAAGGGCATGTGTACCCCATATTGCTCTGGCTTCCTCCAGGACAGAGATGATGCTTCTCAGGCAGTCGCTGAAAGCAAAGAAGTGGCTCTTTGGCCACTTGACAATATGGAACATATCTCAAAACACAACTCTGAAAATCTAAGGATATGCCATAAATCTAGGAGGCTAGATATCTGAGACGCTTTTTCAGCCAAATGGAGAAATAGATGAATTTATTTAGATGTAGAATAAAAGACCATGAGAACAGAAACCTGACCTGCGTATCACAGACCATTACACTTCATGCAAATACTTTACTGCTGAGTAAAGTGCATAACTAAGTATATGGCAAACTAACCTGACCACCAACATTGTGGTTATGTTTTGTTGCTATAAGATCTGGATTTAAATGTTTCTAAAGTAGTTCCTGCACTAAGTAGTCATCTTTAGGATTTCACATCTTAATGAAATAAATGTAAAGGTGGAACCTGACTGTCTACAGAATTAGCCTGTGGCTACCCACATAAGGAACTGTGAGCAACCCTTCAAAACATTTCTTACTGCAGTTAGAATTCCCAAGCTGCAGGCAGGTACTTGAGCACATTGCTGGACTCCCTCCTTGCAACCTACGGAGTAGGCAGGGAGGGTCTATTGCAGACTTGACACTGCAAGAAGCAGGAGTGCTCTTCCTTCCTCGAGGATGATCATCTGTATTCTTTTATTATTTTTTTTTTGCTCATCAAGGAAACAGAGCAATAGATGATGCAAGCCCAGGTCCTGTTTTTAAATTTTGCAGCATAGTCATTATTGTCTATATGCTTACATTCTCATTGTGTGAACATAGCATCTTACTATTTGCTTCTATAATTCTTAATAGGCACCTCATTTCAGGAATCTCAGAGCATATAGCTTTAATGCAGAAACACTGTCCTCCCTATACCTTTACTTCTGATTGTATTGGTTCATTTATTTCCACTTCCACAACACTGTTTTTTTTCTACAAGGGTTAATTATCAACAGTTACGATCGTCTTAGAACTCATGTATTTCATGCTGTCTTGTTTGGCTTGAAGCTTCACCTAATCAGCACAGTAACTAAGTTGTAATTATTGAGAAAAACTGCTTAAGAAAATTACACAGTGGTCTTCAGCTTTGTGCTTTTTAAATATTACACGCTTGTAGTTCAAACACACGGGCACTGCACAATGAGATTCAGAACCATATTCCTGTGTGTCATAAATTTTTAAGGTCCAACAATATGGGAGGGATCAGAGGGGCATTCCCATGCTAGGAACTCAGTCATCTCCCATTCTGAGGTTTAGACCAGTAGGAGAGATGAGCATCAAAAATGGAGAGGTAGTTCTCAAAGATACCCATCTGAAATTCAGGTTGCATCGCAGCTTCTCCAAAAATCTGGCAGTAACTGGTATAGGCCTGATCTCCTCATGTTCAGGATGCACAAGTCACATCTGGTCCTCACCTGTCTGAGATAAACCCCTCTCCAAAACATGTTTACAGGGCTTAGCTGGCCTCTTATGGTTATAAGTTAACTCCTATTCCAGTAAAGCAGTTAAATGATGTATATTAGGAACATGTACCTTCACCTCGTATGCTAGCTGAAAACATGCTGTTGTAGTCCTATTTATGCAAAAAAACCCCAGTATTTTTCCTTTTTTGTTTTTTTTTGAGTTGTTCTGAGCCAAAGAAAGAAAAAAATAATTATTTCTGTTAGAGAGAAAACTATATTACTGAAAAATATAACCTTTTCTGAACATACATAGGGGAAAGATATGAGCCTGGGAAGAACAGAGGGCTTATCGCTCTCTCCCTCTGGTTGTCTGAGTGAGAGCTTTTGACAAATTGTCTGCTTTTAACAAATTATTTGCTGATGACAAACAATTTCCTTTTTTGTGTGTTTTTAAATCAGTTATTGGTTCGAGGAAAAATGCTGTAAGAAGAGGAAATATTTCAAGAGAAGAAGTAATTGCAGTTATAAACTGAACACATTATTTGAAAATGTACTTTTTCCGCAAAGAAATTTTAGAAAATACTGTTAATATATTTTTTCATAAATATATAGTTAAATAAAATTACCAATTTTTGTTAAATGCACAATTATTGAAAAATGAAGGATGCATAATTTAAAAGTCAGTGCCAGCAAAGTTTCAGGACTACATATATCAAACACAAATGATATTATACATATATTTTTAACTTGACAATGTTAATAGAAGCAATATGCACACAAGAGGAAAGTGTTCTGTGCATAGATACTATTACCAAGATTTGTTTCAAAATTTCAGCAGATGCAAACAAGAAATCAGTCGCTATCCCATCCCCCTCTCCTCTGACTTTTATTTCTGGAAGACCGTTCCCACTGCCAGCAAAGTAAAAATCAGCGTGCCAGAGATTTGAAAAACAAATGGAATTTATGGACCAAGTATTTTGATTGGGGAATCACGTTAAAAGTTAAAGGGCAGGGTCACATTAACTCAATATTGCCAGGAGCTTCCACGTGTGGCTGCAGTCCCAGCTCCATGAGGTTAAAAGCATTTCTTGCTTTCTTTCTCAGAGCAAAGTCAGGGCTGCATTTCAGATCCAGGAGGCATCACCTGTCTCTTTCAGGACTCAGGAGAGATATGAAATCCAGATGTTTGCTAATTGGCAATGTCTTCTTATATTGTCTGCCTTTGAACAGGAGTATGGATTGCAGTGTGCCACAGAAGACAGCGTGGCATCGTAATGAGCAAGAATACACAGACCAAAAAAAACCCAATGAAACCACTGAAATCGAGTATAAAATTCCCCCAGACTTCACTAGGAAGAGGTTTTTATCGAAAGAATCAAAATTATTCTTGAGGAACCTTTGAAACTGCTTGTCATAAAGGAAAAGAAGTCAATCATGCCTGTCTTTAAATTCCCACTTACAAAGAACCACAGTTTGTATGACTCACTTAATTGTTCATTACATATGAACTTAGGGCTTTCTCCCTTTCAATCCTTTCAAGCTGTCTTTTTATAAATACAAATATTGAGACACAGTTGATTAGAGAGTTGATGAGACAGAGAATAACTAAATAAATTACTAAGTCAACAGTTACACAACTGACAGAAAGCTTATAAAGGCCAAGTTTTCACAGATTTTCATTGAATTCTACCCAGAATGAGCTCACATTCCATGAGCACTCTTCCATGGTAAGTGGTCGCAAGAGTTAGCTGCAAAGACATGAGTCCAACCTTTGCATATGATGCCCATTGCAAGATTGACTTCAATTTTTACATGGTCAGCAACTTTTACCCTTCCAAACTTGTTCTTAAGGTTTCACTGATGTGATTTTCACCTGTATGGGAAGAGTCTGAATAAGGTGCTACAAATCAGTAGCTTAAGGCAGAAACAGGACTTAATTTTTGAAGGACCTGTGTTGACTACCCAGGCAGAATGGGATTCAAGTATTGTTAGATTATTTCCTTCATGCTGTGCATCAGACCTATTAGACAAGTTCTAGTGTTCCTCATCTTAATCAGAAATCTCCTACCTGCAGGTACTCCTTTTAAAACACTGGGAAAAAAAAAGAAGTATATATCCTCCTTATACGGAGGAAAGCTTGGGAAAGGAACAGTTAAGGGCATGACATGAGTGGAAAAGGAGAGCTGTTATGTTTCTTAACCCCCTCCATGTTCTTAAGCCAACCTGCCAATTTATGAATTCTTATTGTTTGGATTTGGCACTATTGCATCACAAGCTCTGTTATGAATGACAGCATGTTATTTCTTTTGGACTGCAAACTTCCTTGGACAGGAACTATTGTTTACTACGCTTTTGTACTGCAACTTGCCCAATTTTTGGATCAGAGGTCTGTGGGTGACTGCACTCATCAAGTAATAAGAGAAGGGCAGTGACTTGCCATGCTCTCTCTGGCAAACTCAGTGCTAACAGGTTGCCCATAAAGTGTGGTTTGGGAATCATTGTTCTAAGCTCACTTGTGTATTTAACATATTCCACACTTGCTGTGTGGAAAAAAAATAACAAGAGTTATTTTCTCTTGACTATGCCAAGCATGATTTCAGGGCACAGTGAAGAATGTTCATGCAACCTTTTATTTTTATAGTTTTTTTGTTTTCAGTATTAGTTTGCTTATTTATATTTATAGTTTCAAAAGATACTAATCCAACTTGGTGCCTTTGAAATCCTTGCTTATTTTTCGTACTGCCTCTAGGTTTATTTGGGTGGATTACTTGTTTTTAGTAAATCAGTCTTTAATGAGAAGACACAATCCAGATTGCCTCTGTTCTGACAGCTTATATATTAATGCCTCCTCCTATTATATATATTATATATAAAATAAATAAATTATA
>NW_009733988.1:0-325 GCF_000703405.1 Apaloderma vittatum
AAGAAAAGGCATGGCAAGCCAAACCACCCCCGCCACATGAACACACATCAAACCAGCCCTTTATCTCCCCGGAATGCTCTCCCCGCTGCAGAGCTCCCTACCCCGGCCCAACAGCCGCACGCTCCCCATCCCCGTAACCCTCATGCAGCACGGCCAGGCTGCGAGCGCGCACGGAAAAGCGAAGGAGCAAATACAAGATCTATTATTTATCAGCGGTATCAATTATTTAGAGCCCCGGCGCAGGGAAGGGGTGGGGAGAGGAGGCCTTGGCGGAGGTGGCTTTACCCTGGCAATTGAGGCGAGGGGCTTCTGCCTGGGCCTGCCC
>NW_009733988.1:524-2895 GCF_000703405.1 Apaloderma vittatum
CAAACACGCAGAGGGGCTGCCACAGAGTGAGAGGGACCCAGCACTCTGCCTCTGCTCCCAGGGAACTGGTCAGCCCCCAATAATATGAATTTTGGCAGCAATATGGACTTTCTCAGGAACCTCCAACAGCGCTCCCTCTCCCTCTTCAGTGGCGCATGTCTCCACCCCACCTCTCCTCAGCCTGGAGGACTCGCCACGTGGCTCATCACCAGCTCCAACTGCAGTGGTGGCCGGTGCAAGGCTCTGGAGCCCCAAGTCACCCCAAATCCAGCCAGCCCTGATGGAGCTGTGTCAGGGCAGGGCAGGAGGAGGAAGATGTCCATGACACTCCCACCTCATGGTGGTTTCAGGTCAGGTCTTGATCCCAAAAGGTCAAAACTAACATCCCAAAACCCAAGACGCAGCTCAGGGTGCAGGAAGAAAACTACACCACACTACACAGCTCTGTTTTCGCCTGAATTTTGGAGCAAACCCCAGCCTACCACCTTTGTGATGCTGCTGGCAAAGGGTCCTAGTCACCAGGCAGGTGACACCGATGGGCACGGGTTTGTCCATGGGCCATTACCACAAGCTCGCAGATGGCTACCGCACCGCGAGGTAGCCGCCTTTCAGCGGCAGATCGCACGAAAGTAGCTACAGTGGGAACGTGTGATGAGGTGGGTGTGCTAAGAAGATTTTTTTTGGCAGACTTCGGGATGACTTTATTGCTCACAAGTTCTCGAGTCATGGCTGAGTAACACACTCATTGCATGTCTGAAACAAAAAAAAAAAAATCCCTTACCCCAGCACAAAATAAATAGGCTGGACAAAGCGTGTTTGCTTTGCTCCCCTTCCCCGCTCCGGCTTTGCACGGCTGGGGGCTGCGGGGCTCCCACGTGGACTGCAAGCAGCCCTGATATTTCCCCTGAGGTTTGGGAAGAAAAACAGGCAGCGGCTCCCACCAGACACGTACACGAGCTCCAGCAGCCGCCCCCCAGCAGGTCCCCTCCCCAGTTGACGGGTCGAGCGCGCGAGGCAGAGCAGCATCGTCTGCTCCGATGGGATCTCTGGGAAAAGACTTTAATTTGGGTGGCTGAATCAGTCCTGATGAGCCCAGACTTTCACAGTGGAAGGTGCGACCTCAGCCTGTCATGGCCTCAAGTGGTTTCTTGTAACAGTCAAGAGCTCTGCTCCGTGGTACCACATCCTGTTCGGTCCCCATGTTGCCTGATCTAGTCAAGAGGTGGCATCCCTGGTGACAGGGAGGCTGGATTAAATGATCTCTAAGGTCCCTTCCAGCCTAGGCCATTCTAGGATTCTATGATCCCCAGCCAAGGGGTGTGAAGGCTCCTGGGCTGGGTCAGGTGAGACCCTCAGATGCACCACAGAGATAAAGTTCTGGAAAGCAGCTGCTGGTTTGGATGCTGTTTCTGGACATCAAGAGGGTGCAGAGAGCCGGGTTGTCTAAAGACAGAAGCATCTCCCCCTCCATTGCCAAGACATCAGCAGCTGCTCTGGAAAAGCGACCAACGTATTTCTGACCTGGAAGGAAAACAGCCGTCCTCTGCCTCAACCGAGTCAATGGTGGCTGCTCAAATCCCTGCAGCAACACAGAGCTCCTCTCCAGCCCCAAAAGAGGACCCTAACTGGGATGGTAAAACCTTTCCCTTGAATAAAGAAAGAGTAGGAGCTGCTCTCTGCCATTCACTGTCCCTCTTCTCCCACACCAAAAGCTGAGATGAGAACTACTGGATGAGAACTACTTGGAAAAAGGGTAAAACATCGAAAATTTATTAATCTCATTCCATTTTAATGGGTTCAAAAAGGCCATTTTTGTAATTTTTCTACTACATTTTCCTTTTTTTTGTTGCTTTGAAAAACAACATTCCAGAAAAAACAGTCCTTATAGTTGTTGTTCCTCCTCGTGAAAGAGTATATCTTGGGGAGGGAAACAGGGCTGCTTAGGGAAGGGAGAAATTTCACTGAAGATTGAGGGGGGAAAGGCAGAAGGACAGGAGGAACCCTTCATTTAGAAATGTCGCAGGGACTTTTGCAAAGAAGAGAAAAATCCCATTATGTTGAGAATTTTTCACAAAAACTTTGCATGCGTTTGTTTTTTAAGGGCTGTTTTCTTCTTTCCCGGGCTAAAAATAAAACCCCAGGTGCAAAAAAAAATAAAAATGTCAGGCGTCCCTGGGCACAGTCGAGAGCACTTGAAGGGACAGCAGCTACCCTGGGACGGCTTGTGCCGCATCTCAACGGGCGGCCCTGATCGTGGTGACACCGCCGGCTCTTGCTACACGCTGGGGAAGGTTGGAGGGATGTGATCTGCCCCGCGAAGCCTTTGAAGGCGTACCGGCTTGGCAGTGCACCGCAGCGGATCTGCGGCGAG
>NW_009733988.1:2926-6273 GCF_000703405.1 Apaloderma vittatum
CGATCGCTAGATTGGGGCTCCCTTCCTTGCAGGCAGCTCCTGGCACACCAGGACACGGATGCCGAAGAGCACGTCGTCACTCGGTAGCTCCTGGCCGAGCTCCTGAGTCGCTTCGCCGGGTGCTTTTGCTGCAGTCCCCGAGCCACGGTCTGCTGGGGGCTGAGCCCTGACCTGGTCCATTTCCCCAGCCCACCCGGAGGGAAAATGGGGAACCGGTAACACCGCCAGGGCAGAGCACGCGGGTGCCATGGCTAGTCCCAGCTGTATCCTTTTCCTATTTCCCTTCCATGCATGCTGCTGGGCTCCCCGCCCCGCTGAGGTCAGCTCCGGCTATTCTCTCCTCCGCTTCCCCTGCTCCTGCCATGCACTTCCCGTCTCCCTTTGATATTTCACCTTTGCTGCGTCATTCCCCGTGGGCTTGGGCTCACATAGACGTGCTGTTCTCTGCTGTTGTTTAAAGAGCTGAACCAGGGATGAGCCTCGCCATCAGAGGCTGCTCCTGCTGGGGAGGACACAAAATAACCCAGCCCGCACAGATAAGTGTTCAGCTGGACAACCATGAGCCCAAAAGCTGAGCCTGCACCAACAGCATTGAGCAGCTCAAGAATAAGAGGGGCAAATGCCATGAAAAACAACAAGGAGCTGGGAGGAAACAAAGGCTGGGTAAAACAGGAGATGGAGATGGCCAAATCCGGCAGCGTGCTCACAGTGCTGGGCTCAGCCCAGGCTGGACTTGGCCCCAGTCAGGCAGAGGAACCACCTCACGTTGGCCACCCACTGCCCCAGTGCTCCCGAGTCAAGGGAAACCCCAACATCTCACGCAGGGGCAGATTCTCCCCGGCATTACCAACGAGACACCCGAGCACCCACTCGGCTAGCAGCGCTCTGCCGCCGCACGAGCAAAATCCCCGGCAGCGTTTGGGATCAAGCGGAATCCTCGTGCTTCCACAAAGCCCCAGGGAATTCAATGCCAAAAGAGAGCAGCTGGGCTCCTCCCCAGGCACAGCAACCACCTCGCGTCCCCTTTTGGCCAACCGTCCTCTCCACGATATTGAACAAAACCCATCCCTGCTGGCCCCCGGCGCTGCCTGCCCACGCTCCCCTTGTGGCACCAGCGTTTGGGATCAAGCGGAATCCTCGTGCTTCCACAAAGCCCCAGGGAATTCAATGCCAAAAGAGAGCAGCTGGGCTCCTCCCCAGGCACAGCAACCACCTCGCGTCCCCTTTTGGCCAACCGTCCTCTCCACGATATTGAACAAAACCCATCCCTGCTGGCCCCCGGCGCTGCCTGCCCACGCTCCCCTTGTGGCACCGGGCCAAACCCCTGAACAAAAGACACTGAAACGAGAACACACATTAACTCCGGGGTAGATTTTCCTCAACGCACCCCAATGAGGAGCATCGTCCACCCCACCACAGCAGAGTCCGGGCCGGCAGTGTGCGGTGCTCACCCGTCAGGGCTGCCGCGATGACGGGGTCACCTTGAGCTGCCTGAACCCCTGGTGTTCCCCATGACACCACTCCAGCTCTTGGCCACCAACGGGCTACAGCCAAGCCACGGCAGCAAGATGAGATGCCACACGCCAGCGTTGCTCCCTGCAGTTTTAGGGAGGAGATGTGGGGAAGAGGAGTTATAGACCCCAAGTTTTTTGCTTGTTTTGACAGTAATCACCAACAAATGCTCACGAGTACGTTTCTTTGCAGAAGCACAAGCTTATGGAGATGAGATTGCTGAGGGAAGGGCTGCACGCCCCCTGCCCTGTGTCCCCTGCCCAGGTGCACCTTGCTGCAGAGGCTTGGCCAGCCCAGGTGCCATCACACCCAGCTCCAGGGGTGCTCTGCAGCCGGGGACCACAAACAGTCCCATCCTGCTCTGCAGGCGGTTCATGATGAAGAGTTGGGCCATGGTGGTATAGGCAAAACCTCAGGCTCGCTTTGCCAAATGCCTTTAAAGCTTTCCCATTCTCTCAGACTGTCGCCTCTGCCTCTGTCCAGGGAGGGACTAAGGTGTCCCCAATCTCTCCCCTCCTACATCCGTTCCAAGCAATAATCTCCCACACAGTTACGGATGTGCTCCTAAACCATCACAGACAACACTCATCTCTTGAAGTCTCTCTTGGATACCATCCATAGGGTAAAACCCTTCAGTTCCCTCTCTGCCCTTCTTATAGCTCACATGGTTTATGCCTTCAAACGCTGGTAGAACCATCTCTCAGCCTGGACCCTGGGGGTCCTTCAGGGCTGAGGAAGGAGACAAGAGATGTGAGTTGTAGAAGAAAACAGTCCACAACAGAAGCCCACAATTGCCTGGCAGCCCCCTAACCCAAACACAACTCTGGGTCTCCTAGCCCGTTGCAAGGGGCAGCAGGGAACAGGCACTATATTGTGTTTTCAGGCTCAAAAATAGTGTTTGAATGAGTCACAGGGATTTTTGGTCATCTCCTGGAGGCCTTACATTCATTCGTTCTTCCTTTCTTTTGTCATTTTTGATTAACCTGGTCTATTAGTCAGCTGGACTGAATCTGAAGGTTTTACTCACCACCTCCAAAGGAAAATACAGCTAAAAAATACACTGAAACAGCGTGGCTAAACACAAGCATTCAGAGATCCTAAAGACCCTGGAAAAATCAGGGAACAGCCTTTAAAATAATGAGATTTGCAAGGGAAAGAAAAAAAGAAAAAGGACCAGTTGGCTTGGTTTTATTTCCCTGTTGGCTCTTGAGCCCATAGGCCACTCTGACATCACATCACTCAGCTCATGAGGTAAGAAGCCCTTAAACCAGCAATCCCTGCCCACCAGCGCTCTGCAATCGCGTGGCTTCAAAAAAATTTTGCCCAGATTTGAAAGTTCTTCAGGAGCCAATGCTGGTGCAGTGCCGTGCTCTGCTTTGGATGCCTTTTGCTTCCCAGTTGCCCTTAGGGCTGGCGGCTCCGTGGTTCTCAGAAACCTTCCTTGGCCACATCGTCTAGGCAGTGACTTGGGTGGGACCACACAGCGTCCCAGCCTGCATCCACCAACAAAACCACTTCAAGACCATGGTGAAAACCACCGTGCACGCAGCCCGACCGTCCCCAGAAGAGCCCTTGCCCCATCCTCCAAGGCCAAGCAGCCCATAGACATTGCACATCAAGCTGCTCTCCTCAAGTTCAGGGCAGGGAGGAAAGAAAGAGGATTTGAAAAAGTCTCTGCATGAAGCTGGTTGGAGGGACTGCAGCGCTCTAGAACTGGAAATGGCCAGGACACAGTTAACGCCTGGTTCCTCATGCAGGATCAGGAGGAACTTGGCTTCATATTTCAAGTGTGGGATGTCGCAAGAGGACGAGGAGCTCTGAACCCCAGCGGCATG
>NW_009733989.1:0-8950 GCF_000703405.1 Apaloderma vittatum
CAGAACGAGCACGCAGGGCTCACACTCACCCCCCCCACAGGCTGCTGTGCACGTGTTTGGGTGAGACGGCAAGCTTAAACCATGATCGTAGCCGAGAGCCTTCAGGTATTTTCGCTCTCCTCCGGCTCCCCTGGCTCGAGGAACCCCAGAAAAGACCGCTCGAAACTCTCTGCCCAGCGCAACACCCGCCGGTCCCCACCGCAGCTCAGCTTCACTTTGATTGTTCTACAATCCAAAGTCTCTACTATATACCGGGCAGTTTACTGCCCCTTTAAGTGCTTGCCTTCTAACAAAGACTTACCCTTCTAACAAAGACTTACCCTTCTAACAAAGACTTACCCTTCTAACAAAGACTTACCCTCTTAGGCCTTTTGTTCTGCCTCCCGGAGGCTTCTTAAACCCTGCGGGCACAGTTAACAGCTGATTAATGTTAACAGCCCCGTGGGGGCCCTCCCCCCAGCCTGCCGCTGCTGGCCCAGGCCTAGTCGCTAAGGTTGAAATGACTTGGCCCAGGCCTAATCGCTAAGGTTGAAATGACTAGGCCCAGGCCTGGTCATTAAGGTTGAAAAAAGACCTCTAAGATCATGAAGTACAACGGTCAACAGTACCACGACCACTGAAAGATCAGTTAAATAAACTGGATATCCACAACTCCATGGGTCCTAATGGGATGCTCCCACAAGTGCTGAGGGAGCTGGAAGAAGTCATTGCTGGGCCACTCTGCATCATCTTTGAAAGGTCCTGGAGAACAGGTGAGGGGCCCAAGGGCTGGAGGAAAACCGATGTCACTCCAGTCAAGGCAAGAAGGGCAAGAAGGAAGACCCAGGAAATTGCAGGCCAGTCAGCCTCACCTCCATCCCCGGCAAGATGATGGAACAGCTCGTTCTGGGCATCATCTCAAAGCATGTGGAGGAAAAAAAGGTTATCAGAAGTAGCCAACATGGACTGATCAAGGGACAGTCATGTCTGACTACTCTGATAGGTATGTCTGGGTGGATAGACGAGGGAAGGGCAGTTGATGTTGTCTGCCTTCAGCAAGACTTTCAACGCCATCTCCCATAGTACCCTCTTAGGCAAGCTTAGGAATTGTGTATTTGAAGGGACAGTGGAATGGATTGAAAATCTGCTGAAAAATAGAGCTTAGTTTGAATAGTTATAGTTAATGTGGCTTTATGTGTGGGTTTTAAGTCACAATTTCAGTCCATTCCGATGCTGCAAACAGCTCTGCAGCAAAGGAACTGACCTGCCACTTGTCAGTATCACTTGCCTGTAGGATTGCTGGTCACAGGGGCAGAATGGGATAGGGAAGATTACACTGCTGAAAATATTTTGGACTTATATATTTAAGAACTAGCAATTAGATTAGAAACTTTTGGTGACAAACACTTAGGAAAATTTGTGGGTGTGATATGTTCCATTTGTCTATACTATCAGCAACTTCAACTGAAAATAACACAGTGCCATGTTTCTCATTAATTTTAGCTTTCTGTATACTACTTTTCTTTTTAACTTTTAATGTTTAAATATCCTTAAACCCTAACCTTCCTTTTAACGGAGCTATCAATTTGCAGTTTAGCTATAGTTTATCAAGTCTTTAAGAGAAACTTGATTTTAATCCTGACACACCATATACTTTCATAGTCAGGGAAATTATTACAAACTATTGCCTTTATTCTCTTGCTGCAGAGACACTGTGTGGGCAGTAGCTGTTGTGTGCTTCAACAGAGAGCCTAAGACTTCCCGGAATAAAACTTGTCAGGAAAAAAATCTGTTTTTCTAACAGCAGCAGCAACTCAATGTAAGTTAGAATAAAGAACTGTGATATGCAATTCTAAATAAAGCGAATGTTTTGCTGAAAATGTGTATTTCAAGAGGGGAAAAGTTGAGACATCATCTTGTTTCCACACTTTTAAAAACGTCCTTTAAAATCATTGATGACACTTTTTTTTCTTTTTCATTTTTGTTGTCTCAAATTGTGCAGGAAGTACACTAGACACAACCCATTGAACACAATTAATTAGTTAATGAGCTCTGAGAGTAGATCATTAGCATGAGAGCTTGTGAAGGTGAAATCCTTTCATGACCTAGTGAAAGAGGAAAGTAAGTGGTTTGGCTTAGGCTGAGTTTCATGTGGGTGAGTAGAATTAGGACCCCACAGGAGGCTTATTTGTGAGCTGGACTAGTTCAGGATGGCCCCAAGATGGAGGAGGTTTATTTTAAAGGAGCTTTTCTGTATCTTATTTCTTTCTCTAAAATAGAAGGAATAGCTGAGGAGCTTTGATGGGGCAACATTGCATGAGACTGTGGAAATTTCCAGTCACATGAAACCTTTCAAGGAGTGGCCTGTGTCACAGGAGATACTCAGCTGAGGAGTAGGAGCAGGTGGAGTGAAGCAGCACATGCCTGCCCAGATTACTATCCCTGCCCAGATGTGGAGTGCATGTACTTCCACCATCTCTTATCTTTAAAAAGCAGTATTTTGTTCTTTCCTGTTTGCTGTGTTGCTGTAAGGCATGCAGTGATAACAGGTGAAACTTCCATAAATAAATTTTTTGGCATCTGAGTTAACATCCTCTGAAATGAAAACCACCTTGCAGAAACTGTGGTTTCAGATAACCCTGCAACATGGGAAAAGACTTCAAAATGCATTTTGAGTATAATGAAAATGAAGGTCTTTCCCTCATGGTGGGAAGGATTAAATATAGAAAATTTTGTGAGCATAAAGAGAACCAAGAATTTGCCAATAACTGTAAAAGATTGCTTTAGTATCAACAACTGTGTAAGCATTGGGTATCCTACAGCATAACAACAAGCAAAGCTGCTGTGGTAACACCCAAAACTCCATTTTTGGGTAACCACTTGATGATACAGACATATTTAGGACACAGTCTCAATCTCTTCCTCAACTTCAAGTTTCTTTATACCTTTGAAAGTCTCAAAAAAATCCCATGTTACATCATTGCATGCATTGTGTGTACCAAGTTCTGCATGGAGGGTATTGCATTATTTTCATTTGTCGTGGCTTGTCTTTGCTTCCCTTTTAAATTCTGTGTAACATTGCCGTGAAATCTATCGATTCCTTCAGAGCAGCAAAAACTTCCAAACTTTGACAACCACTTCATTAATATGTAAAGGTAATGTAAAGGAGAATGTAGCCTTCCAGAAGACTGCGCTAACTTCATTCAGGAAACAAATCTGTGATGATTAGAGGAGAGAAGTATGCACACAGCTGCCTGGAATAAACAGAGGACAGTCATAGTGAATGCTTGAATGCCAATGATTAGTTGAAAACCTGTAGTGTGAAATGAGGCTTCTCAAGCTATGGTTTGTGTCAATTACCATGTGTAACATGCTTGTTTCCTCTCAGTAGACCTATAAACACGAAGTCCTTCTTGCCTCAGAAAAATTGTCGTTGATTGTAGCGCTGTAAAAATGTGCAGAAATTGAGAAGGAATGTTGGGGATCAAACATTTCTGAGACTTGTGGCATAGTCTTCACTTTGATCTGCATCAAAGGTGCTTGCTTGAAAGTTATTTCTAAAGGACAAAGAATGAAATTTAAAAAAGAAAAGACAGGAAAGTTTTGGATGAGGCTGAAGTAATAAAGAGTGCCTATTCTTCAGGCTGCTTGATTTCCATGTTGCAATGAATGCAAGATGAGAAACAGGGAGTAAATTAACTGGAAATAAATAGCAATGGTAGCAATGAATTTGATCTGTCTGTTTAGTGTTGTTAGTTTGTTAGACTGTTGGCCACAGAATCTACCCAGAGAAATCAAGGAATATTGCATTTAAGGAGTAGAAAAGGGATGGAAGAGAAGAGAAAGGAATAATCAAGGGGGAGATAATAAACATAAACAAGCATATATAATAAACACTAAAATTATAAATGTATTTTTTGTGACATGATATAATGGTTTTCTTAAGTATATGAACTCCTATAAAGGTACAGTTCTTAGCTGAAAAATTTTATAATATTAACACAATTTTATTCACTGCGCCTAGTTGTTATAACTGTTCTATCTTCAGTTACAGGAAGCTATGGAGTATTTGTGCGTATGTAAACAAGATCCTGCATCATTCAGGATTGTCTAACTGTCCAGCTTGCTAAGTGCATCTGTCAGCATAACGCATGGTGTCTACAGTAACTACTTCTCAAGTTTCTTAAATAATTCATAGACCTCTTGCATGATGAAAGAAGTACAAGGGAACTGATGTTGAGACATTTTTCTAACTACCTGACCTGACAAGCTTAGACGATGACTACAGTTGAGATCCAGACAATGCAGATACTGCTTTTACCTTCTTCTAGTTACAAAGAACCTAAACAAACAAAGAAACAAACAAATCTGCTGAACTGGTCGGATAGTAAGGAATACTCCCACTTCTTATGCAAATAACTCAGCTACTTGAAGATATTCATATAACAAAATATGAATGAAATTTCATATGAGAGAAATTTGAATAATTTTCTTTTAAAAGGATAAAGATGTAGAAATTGTTTTAAAGGATCAGAAATATTTTGAAATCTTGTTTTCCAAACTTGTTACACTTCTAAAATATGAAACATAGAAGTCTATAAACAAAAACTGAACTGTTGACCTTTTCTAAAATCACAGATTAGTTCTAGAAAGTGTATTCCATTGTTTTTGAAGCAAATCAGGCAGTTGAATATCCTTCTTAACACTTTGCACATGCAAGAAATTAGTATAAGTTCACTTGTCAAGAAAAACAATGACATCCAGCTTGCCTGTAGAAGCCAGGACTTAATTTAGGCTGAAAAGTCTCAGAAAATATGTAAAAATTAATTAGTTAAAGGTAAGGAATAAAAGCAGAAGAATTACTGTTTCCTCAACTCTTTTACAAATCTGATTCTTTTCAAAAATGGTAGTTTTGAATTTAGGAAATGCTCTTAGCAATTCCCTATCGTGAGTATTTTCATACCCTGAACAAATGGAAGAAAAGAATTATAGACTTTGTTGAAACTCTGGTGCTGGATTGATGAGAATGAATTTTGCAAAATCTAGGATCAAAATGGGAAATAAATTTTGGCATGTCTTTGAAAATGTATTTAAATACAGCTTACAGGACTTAATAATACGTATTTAAATAGAGCTTACAGTTACTACAGGACTTTTTAATGGAGAATAAGGACTAGCTTCTGCACCAATTATGTTATTGTGGGCTTTGCCTTTGATTTCAGAGGACTGAAGAGAGGAGTAGATACGCACTGATTCCTCATTTGCCAGGGAATCATCCCAGCAGGGCCAACAGTGCATCTTATCAGTATTGGACTTTATAAAGAACAGGTGTAAAGGGGAATCAGGTCTGTGGTTTTAATTGCATACTTCTTCATGGTAGATTTTTGCTTTTTGTCTTGCGAAAAATGGATTAATCTTTATCAAAATGTATCTGAAATATGCTGAAATCCAAATCAAGTAAATAAATTAATAATAAACATCATCCTTTGGGAACCTTTTTTCTTGGAACACATGGTGCTCGTCAAGAAAATCTAAATCTCTCTAGCTATTTGGAGCATGCTTTGCACAAACTGAGGAAAGAATGGAGATGAAAAAGAGTTCTGCTATTAAAGCCTGCCTTCAGATCTTCTTAATGCCTCAAGTGTGAGACTTTTTTTGAATGGTAAGTCCCTGTTACAGTTGCATGTACAGTTTATTCACATAGAGATACCTAAAATATAATGCAGAGATAGTTAGGATTTAGGGCATAAACTTGTCCTTTATCCTGAGTCGTAATTCAGTGCAACAGTCATTTTTTTGCCTAGCTTAAAATAATATCCGGAGAGGCTGAACGTAGTTCCGTATCTGAAATTGGGACTTCATTATTTCCTGGCCTGTGGTAGTTCTATGTTCTCCCTGTTTTGAAATATGCTGTAAGAGTGTCACTAAATTACTCTTTTTCTAGCAAAATGTTTCTGAAGGTTCTAGATTTTTCTACTAAAATGAAAATAAAGATGGAATTTCAGAAGCTCAAGAAGCATCTTGACCTTTTAAAGCTAGAGTAAATTCAGTGATGCTCTATTTCACTCTTGTCTTATCCTGCCGCTAAAGTTCTAGTAGTTGCTAACTTACGGCCTGAATTCAGCAAGTACTTTATCCACAGTACTGAATCATGAAAATAGTTAAAGAGGACTACGGCTTATGCTACTCTTGATAGCACACCTGCTGCTACACCAGTTGCTTCCAATGCTGTCATGATCATTTAAGCAAAGGACTCTGAGGTCCATCTTTACTTTCTGCTTTGTTGTTCCCCTCTTTCACCCTCCAGCAAATAAATAAATGGAAGAAAGTCATTTAATCTCAAAGATAGGTTTCTTCATTTTTTTTCTTAAACTTGGTTATACTTTCATATTTTTCTCTTGAATGCACTATTAGCCAGTTTTTTTATGGCAGCAAACTGGGAGGTGCTGTTAACTCCCTTGAGGGATGAGAAGCCTTTCAGGGGATTCTAGATAGAGTGGAACATCGGTCAATCATGAATGACATGAAATTTAACAAGCACAAATGCCAGATTCCGCACCTGGGATAAACACAAGTACAAATTGGGAGACCAGTAGCTGGAGAGTAGCCCTGCTGAAAGGGAGCTCAGGGTGCCAGTTGACAGCAGCTCTGTAGCAGTAAGCCACAGCCCTGGCGGCCAAGAGGGCAAACCTCACCCTGGGATGTATCAGACACACCAAGAGAGATGATTGTTCCACTGTATTAAGCCTTGGCGCAGTCTCAGCTTGAGCATTTTGTGCAGTTCTGGGCCCCAGAATTTAAGGATGTGAAGGTGCTTGAATGCATCCCTAGGAGGGTCATAAAGCTAGTGAAAGGGCTGGGAGACATGTCCTGTGAGGAGAGGCTGAGGACTTTGGGTTGATCTAGTTTGGAGAGAAGGAGGCTGAGGGGTGACCTCACTGCTCTCTGCAGTTTCCTGGGAAGGGGAAGCGCAGAGGGAGGTGCTGTCGATCTCTTCTCCCTGGGATCCAGCGAGAGGACACCTGGGAATAGTTCAAAGCTGTAGCAGGGGAGATTTAGACTGGACATTAGGAAGCATTTCTTTTCCAAGAGAGCGCTGAAACACTGGAACAGCTCCCTAGAGAGATGGTCAATGATTCCTGTCAGTGCCTTAAAAAGAGGCATTTGGACAATGCCCTTAGTACCACACTTTTTCATCTGCCTGTAAATGGTCAGATAGTTATTATAGGTCCCTTCCAACTGCAACTATTCTATTCTATTCTATTCTATTCTATTCTATTCTATTCTATTCTATTCTATTCTATTATTCTATTCTATTCTATTCTATTCTATTCTATTCTATTCTATTCTATTCCATTCCATTCCATTCCATTCCATTCCTTTCCATTCCATTCCATTCCAAATAATCTATAGCATTTAAAATGTTTTTTTAAACATCTTATATTTTCCTGGGTTTTTTTCTTTTTTTTTTTAGACCTAGTCACAGATGAGGAATCCTAATAAAGCTCAGGAGCATGGGAGAAAGACTTCCTCTTGCAGAGTTAAAGAGATCTGCGCTCTCAAATATTAATGAGAAAACTAGTATTAATGAGGGCCCTAAAGATCTCTTAAAAAACTTGAGAATACTCGAAACATATTGGAATTTGCATGAAAACAGTACCTATACTTACAGTAGGACAGAAATATCACAGAATGGTAAATGCATAATTACTAATCACTCAACTTTGCATTTTCAGCTCTCTGAAACTCTGACAAAGCAGCTATAGAAATTGTAACAGAAATACCTGAAGAGCAGAAAATTTTGATGAAGCTGTGGCCTTAGGTGGGATGCAGCACAACTTCAGCCTTAACAAATGATCTAGAAGCACGTCATCCTCTACAGGAAAGGCATTTTTAGTTCTTCTTACTATATGCCCTAATTTTGTACAATGCCGTTCACAAACCTCCCAGAATCGAGGTTCTTTATTATGGACTCAAATGTTTGTCACCATGTGCGATTTATGTTGTGATTATATCTTCCATCATAAGATCATTTTCTAGATGGTCCCTGCATTTATATAGCAACAGCTTGTATTCCCAGCTAGTCAGAATTTGGCTTTGCTTATTGTTTGCTTTGCTAGTCTTGTCATGTATCTTTATTGCTCTCCAGCCCTTTCTCTGAGCAGTTTGTCATTTCCTTAGCGCTTTCTATGCCCCTTGCTACTAGGAAGTCTAAATGCTTTACAAACATGAATGAATCCAGTAGCCTGGTTCCTCAAGGTGAGTTCACCTCCCTTCCCCATGGGATAGTTCCTTTCCTTAATTCCTCGTAACGCTCCAGCTCTCCCACCGTGTGCCACCAATGAGGTGGGGACTGTCCATACCAACCCTGGACCTATCATTTCCAAACTTTGTACTTGATTGCAGATCTTTATATAGTTTTGCATGTGGTAAATACAAACTTCTCTGATCTGATCCTACAGAAAGCAGAGAATGCTTTTGTCCACTTTTTGCTCTTTTGCTTTCCTGTACCCATTTATGTTAGTCGTCAGCTTTGGGACACCTGTGAAGAAGTTCCTATGAGGTATCTCAAAAAAACCTGATATGTATGGAGTACCATGCTTACAATAACTAGCCAAGTTTATTCTAAAAGTATTTATTTATTAAATGTGGTACTTTCAATGGCTTGGCCTGGAGTAGAATGGGAGCACTGCACTGCAGCTTCATTTTATTTTGGTTTTCTCCTCTGCTTCTTAAAATATTTCTCCTATAAAGAATCAATCACAGAATCATAGAATCACAGAATCGCAGAATGTTAGGAGTTGGAAGGCATCTCGAAAGATCATCTAGTCCCCCTGCCAGAGCAGAATCACCTAAAGTAGGTCACACAGGAACATGCCCAGGCGGGTTTTGAGTGTCTCCAGAGAAGGAGACTCCACATCGTCCCTAGGCAGCCTGTTTCAGTGTTTTGTCACCCTCACAGTGAAAAAGT
>NW_009733990.1:0-5585 GCF_000703405.1 Apaloderma vittatum
CCCTTTCCTGACGCTTAACCCAAGCCTAGCCCACCTCAACCTTGCACACGCACCGTGAAGGTTGCTTTTATTTAGCAAGAAGCGTTCCAGTCAGATAATTACTTAATTGATTTTGCTTAAAAATAGAATTTGCTAGAAGCACTTTACAGGGGTTTTTTTTTACATTTTTTTTTAGGTTTGGGGGTTTTTTTTGTTTGTTTTTTTGGTTTTTTTTTGCATGATGCTTAATAAAACCTTCCTGCAATTAAGAGATAATGGCACTGGGCTGGAATGCTACTGCAGCATAACAGCTCCCACTGCCGCGCAGCAGCACCCTGCTCACCCTGCCCCATGCACGGGTGCTCCTGGGAAGCCTTTGGCATGGGGTTTGGAAGCCACAGACCTTCCTTTGGGCATGTGCTGGCGCTGCCTGGATGCCATCCCTTTGGGTGCCCAAGTGGGACCTGTTTTCCAAGGACAGTTTCTGGGGCTCCATCAAGATGAAGGGACAGGGCAGGATCACAGCACGTCACCCCCCAGCACTGGTAAAAGGTCTTGAGCACGCCCAAGGGCATCTGCTCCCTGGGCCAGAGGGCTGCTCTCATCTGCAGAGCCCAAATCAGGGCAGAGGAGCCTTGTGACCCCCGTCCACCTCGCAGCCCCCTGGGGATCAACCATGAAAGAAGTCGGGGCAGGACTTACTGGGTCCGTCTCGCCGATTGTCACCTGCTCTGAAAAGCGGACCTTCGCTGGGTTGGACCTTAGCTTCGCCTTCTTGGCTGCGCTGATGAAAGCAGATTTGGGAGACTGGAAAGAGAGCACCGGGTAAATCGTCTGCCTGCCCTCAGAGCTGCCATCGGGGGAAAGCCAACCATGAAATAGGGGGTTGGAAAGCAAGTCCCCTTCGCTGTCGTTACATAGAACGACGAGCAGCGGCCCCTGAAGTCACACCAGCACCCTCAGTGTGGTGCGGGAGGCTGCATCCCCAGTGGGCACATCTGGCCAGCACCCCCCGTGCAGGCTGAGCTCCGGGAGACACAAGCCAGAGCTTTCTCCGAGGCACCAACACTGGTTACGATGGGAGAGCTGAGCCCCTGGGATGTGGGTCTGCAGCCGCAGGGAGGAGCTGAGAGGCTGGATGGTGGGAGATGGCAGGACCATGGGCAACCCTGTGGGGCATTCTGGTGGCAGTGCCAGCCTCTCAGCCAACTAGCCTGTCCTGGCTGGTGCCCTTCCAGGCACAGGAGAGAAGAAAAAAAATAAAAATAGCTTTTCTGGAGACCAGCACATGCCCTGCTCCTGATGGAGCAACACTGGGTGGTGGCATCTTCTTCCTGGAGAGGAGCACAGGGGAGCTCTCACATTTATCTCTTTCACCGACATCCAAGGTCTCAGTAAAGCAGAAATGACACCCAGCCACCGCTGCTGCCGGCACGGTGGTTCAACCTGCCCCAGCGCTGAGCCCTGTGGGGCTGCAGCATCTCTCAGACCTGACAAGCCTCGAGGTGGGGGGACACCAGTCCAAACCTCCAGCTGAGCCACCCAAATGGTTCCCTGGAGCCTCCAGGGACCCCACCTCAGTCTCCCAAAAGGCTCTTACACCCCGTCCTGGCTCCCCTGGGGATGGCCACAGCCCCACTGGTCTCACCTGGTGGGTGTGCAGGACTGTGAGGATGATGAAGTCCTTGGCCTTCCTGTGACAGAAAGGAGAAGTGAAGGTGGATGGGATCTCACAGAGGCGGATGTCAACATGTGGATTTGGCTTTCAGGAGAGGACATCCCACCATCCCCAGCCTGGTGGTGACCAGGACCTTCATGGGCTCCTTGAGATGGTTGGTAATAGAGCTGTGTCTGTTTTTCCAGTGCTTCCCACCCCTTGGCCAGGCAGGAACAGGTACAGCACTTGCTCCAATGTACTCTCCCTGCTTAAGCTGAGGCTTGCCTGCACCAGCAGTAACCACCAGTGACAGCGGAGTCTGGAAATGTGCACTGACACCCCAAGGCTCCAGCTGGGGCACAGCAGCCAGGCACGAGCCCCTCCCTGGAGGTGATGAGGGACGAGAGTTGTCCTCACCTGACAAGCTCGATGAATCTCTCTCTGGGGGCTTCACTCACGTCCTCGTCATTGATGGCCAAGATCTGGTCTCCTGGTAGGAGTTTATCCTCAGAGGGACCGCCTGCCAAGAGAAGGGGTAAGAGCATCCCAAGGCTGTGGGGTGGAGCAGGTGCAGGGGGGTCCCAGGCACCTTCAGAACTTTTACCCTTTTCCACATCTGTGGAGGGACGGGAGAGAACAGGAGCCCAGGGAAAGGTTCCACCAAGGGGGAAGGTGTGTCCAGGGACCTCTCCTCCCCAGAACACCCTACCTGCTGCCACTGAGAAAAAAAACCGTCCCCTTTCGGAGCGGGTCCGAAGGCAGCGGCCCACATTCCATATCATCGCCGCCGCACTCCTCCAGCATCACATGGCTGCGCTGCGGAGCGGAGGGCCAGGCTGTAATGCACCCCGGCACGGCAGCCCTTGCCTGCTTGCCCCCAGGCCTGCTTGACCTGGAGGATGGCTTCGCTCCTCCAGCACCACTGCAGGTCCCAGCAACTTGCAGGGACCCCCACAGCTCCCTGCCAGCGGTGCTGCTCAGTGCCCGGCCATGCCACAGCACCAGTGGCTCAGGCAGGGGGACATTTGTGGAGATACCTCCCAAGGGTAAATCCCACCATCCTCTCGCATCTGTCCCACCATCTCAGTTTTTTAGACAGGAGACCTGTGCAGAATGAACCCCTGGTGGCGTGACTCTTGCCCAAGGGACGCCACGATGTTCAGAGCGGATGGCAGCCCTGGCACAGCTGAAGGGCCATCTCTCTGCCCCTTCTGCAGAGGTTTAAGAGCAAACCCAGTGGTTGGCTTTTGGAGACCATGTAACATGGCTACACAATATCACAGATCAGTGGAAACAAGTTGAGCCAGCCTAAAAACCAGGATTAAGGCAGGCTCAGCCCCAGCTGCTGGCACTACATGACTGAGTCTAGGCTGACAGCCCTGGGACTCCCCAAAGCACTGACAGCCAGAAGACAGGAACACCCAGCCCAGGGCAAGGTCATGCCAAAACTGCTGTCAGCATCCCAGAGCAATGCCAGCCGTGGCTCCGGGCTGTGAGCCGGCTATCGGGGAGCAATCCCAGGAGCAGGATGGTGGCGGAATGCAGCACAGACAGATGGCAACGTGCACGGCCACGACCAGAAAAACCAAACAACGAATGCGCCGTTGTTTCTGTGCTTGCTTGTTCCTGTCCAGACTATTTAGCCTGCTTAAAAAAAAAATTAAAGAAAAGATCCTTCCTGGCCTCTTGGCAACACATCAATTATTCTGTCTCTTATCAGTTTAGGATTTGACGCATCATCCATCTAATGCAATCTGTCTGCATTCCCAACCCCCCCCCGCCGGCTCCCAGCGCCGCACGTTGGCACCCGCTGCAGAGGGAAGAGGGACGGCACGTGGGGCTGAAAAAGGACAGAAGCTTCTTGCAGCTCCACATTAGCACACGTGCAGCTTCGGACTCGAGCACATCGCTGCCAGGAAAGGCAGTCCTGTGCTGGCCCTGACCCCCAGGGGATCTGCCCCGACATCCTAAGGTCGCAAGTTCGATTCCCGTTCGATCCCCATGTGTTGCCTGATGTAGTCGAGAGGTGGCGTCCCTGGCGACAGGGGGGCTGGATTAAAATGATCTCTAAGGTCCCTTCCAGCTTAGGCCATTCTATGATAATGATGATCCTTTACCAGAGCAGGGTCTGGCTTGTCTTCCATGGGTGCCAGGAGGGTTTTCAGCACTGAGCACCTCCACCCAGTGCCAGGGACACAGCGCTGGCAGTGGAGGAGCTGCCTCTGCGGTGACAGGATGTCACCAGTGCCAGGACCACCCTGCCCAGCTGGGCCAGTATTTGTAGCTTTTCCCTCCCGCACAAAGCAGCACACGGCTGGAGAAGCAAACAGTGAGACCCAGGGAGGGGAAGTGCTGAGGAGCAGGATGGTGTGGTGATAGGGTGACGGGCAATCCTTTTAAACTAGAGCAGGGTAGATTTAGATGAGACATTAGGACGAAGTTCTTGGCTGTGTGGAACAAGTTGCCCAGGGAAGCTGTGGCAGCCCCCTCGTGGAAGCGTTCAAGACCAGGTGGGATGGGGCTTGGAGCAACCTGGTGTCCTTACTCATGGCAGGGGGGTTGGAACTAGATGAGCTTTAAAGTCCCTTCCAATTCAAGCCATTCCATGAATCTGTGATCTCCTGGGGCAGGGGAAAGTCCCCGGTGGGGGAGCAGGAGAGCACAGCAGCGGGGAAGCGCAGGCGAGACCATTTCCCCTGCGAGCAGCTACGCACCGCTTTGTTAGCTGCTCCGCTACTCCCAGGAGCATTTAAAAGAACAGCGGCAGCAACCACAACAAAATATATCACACGACTCAAGCAATTTTCCCAAATGCACATTACCTGAAGCCATTGTCTCGCAGCTGAAAAGGGGCTGATCCTAGCGCTGCGTCTCAGCACGCCTGGCACGGTGGGGGAGAACGTCTGCTGTTTGCAGAGATGGAGCTGGCTGCCAAGAGACAGCGGAGACACCGAGCGTCTGGCTTCGCAAGAGCAGATCCCACTTTTGCCCCCCCCACTTAGGAATGTGAGGATGAACAGGGCTCAAAGCACTGGGATGCTTCAGAGATGTTGCTCTGGGGAAACTGAGGCAGGGGGCTGCTCACCAAGACACAGTCGAGTGGATGCCAAGTCCTGGACTACAGCCACCCAGTTAAATCTGTTGTGTTTGCAGATCTGTCCTTTCGTGTGCAGTTTGGGAGGGGTTCCTGCCCAGGGAGCCTGCAGCCCAGCCAAGAGCCTCTGATGACCGCTCTGGAACAGCAGCCTCTCAAACAACTGAATTACTGTCAGAAAAAGTGAGTGGAGAAATCTTTGCAACTTAACAAAAGGCAAAGAAAGCACACCTCATTTCAGCCACAACCAGTCTGCCGTCCAGCGTTAAAGGGAAGAGGGAAATAAAGAGCTGGATACCGACAATAAAACTCCTTTACCAAGCTCTTAAGCTGCTCCTCTCCCGACAAGGCTTTGATGCTGCAGAAGCATTACCAGGAAATTGAATAAAAGAGGACCAGCATCCGCATAAGCGGGACTTATCCACTCGCAGAGAAGCAATAATGTGCTCAGCAGCAGGTACGACGTGCCTTCTCCGCGCTGCAGCTCGGAACATCCTTCCCGCAGCAGCTCTGCCACGCTGGGCTGTGGCCACGACATGTGCTCGCCCTGGGCCAGAGCAAGAGATTGGAGAAAATCACCGGCAGCAGCAGGTAATGCTCTCCCTAACTAGTAATTACAGCCTGGCTGCACCCCAGGACCACAGGAGCCATCACTTCCCCGAAGCCTGTTTTTGTGTTTCTTCTAATTCCCAGGCAGAGAAGTGTGCTGGGCTGCAAATCTCTGGGCTGGGATCACTGGAAAACAGCTCAGCACAAGGTAAAAGGATTCACCAGGTGAAACGCCCCCCTCGCTGTGCCCAGCAGCAGCGGGACATGCCCCTGTGGGGGGGGTGCCTGCTCCTCACCCAGCTCTTC
>NW_009733991.1:0-363 GCF_000703405.1 Apaloderma vittatum
AAAGGCCTGTGGGTTAAGATAAAAGCAGTTTGATATACAATTGGAAAGATCATGCGTGGAAGCAAAGCGCAACAAAGATTATTCCCTTCTTCCCATCAACGGGTGACGTCCATATACTTTTCTGGGAAGCAGGGCTCCAGTACGCGTGGCAGTTGCTCTGGTGGACAAACACAACTAGCGAATGCCCCCCCACTTCCCTCTTCTTCTCGCTTTTGTATCTGAGCTGACGTCATACGGTATGGAATACCCCTTGGGTCAGTTTCGGTCAGCTGGCTCAGCTGTGGCCCTCCAAAGCTGTTGACAACCCCTAGCCTGCTGTTAGGGGAATGTTGGAAAACCACAGCCTGGGTGCTGTGTGAACCA
>NW_009733991.1:561-1086 GCF_000703405.1 Apaloderma vittatum
CAGAGTCTCCTGAGAAAACAAACACAGATCCTTTGTGGAGGTACACGGCAGGGGACCAAACAATGATCACAGATTGAAAAAGAAGAGGTTGTAAGTAAATTTAACAGGAAAAAATTTGCTCTGACAATAACTATGCAGTGAAAGTGGTCCATAGAACTCCATATTTGGAAGCTTGAATGACGTGACTGGGCTAAGCCTTGAGAAACCTGGTTTGATCTGAGTGTTAATCCTGAACTGAGCAGGAGGTTGTAATAATTGCTAAGGCTCCTTTGTGCCCGGGTGATTCTGGAAGCCCACAGTTCCTCCATGTCCTTTTGCAGAGCAGTCTTTGAAAGAGCAATGTCTCGTGCAGCAGGCTCTCACGAAAACAATCTGCTTCCTGGCTGTAATGAACTGCTCGGATGTCTGGCTCGATTGATGTGGAAGATGGCTGAGGCCCAGCCTCCACTATCTCTGTGAGCCACTCCAGGGGGGACTCTTCCATCTTGTCTGAGAACAGCAGGCATCCACACTGCTTTCCTTGCA